>NC_056744.1:20969612-21269612 GCF_019279795.1 Protopterus annectens | reverse complement strand
TCCACAATGGAAATTGCAATCCCTGTATGTATTAGTAGTCTCCTAAATATTGTTGAACCCGACAGTCTCTGTATGTTTTAGTTATCTTATAAAATGTATTAATAAATGTACGTTTGGACACCTACTCTATAATTTCATATTTTCTATGTTGTTTTTTTTTTTGGCTCCAAAGAGCCTAGTTGGTGTTTGAAAATTGTCCATAGACCAGTCCATTACCTAGCTAACAAATACATATAAAAAAGATTAGATAGACAGATAAACAGCAGCTTTGCTGCTATAACCTTGTAATGAGTTGCTTCCTGGTGTACAGGGGTTGATTCCCTCCACATGTCTACTGTGTCACCTTAAGCAAGTCACTTAACTAGACATATTTTGGAACAATTAGGAATTTGGGCTTGACTCCTCAATGGCCTGCTGCACCACATGACTGCTAACTACCTATACATATCCAAAAGTACACTTTTGCAGCATGTTTCAAACAATCAGAATTGTATGCAAATGACTGCTTGGATGCAAAGCTTTATTCAAGGTCACACTTAAATAGTATATGGTGTTAGAAATGAACATGCCTTATAGGTTCACAAGTTACGGGTAGAAGTTCTAGGATTCCATGCCCTTGGATGAAGCATACCAAACAGATAGGGTCCCCAAAATAAAAAGTCAAGTGCGGCAATTGTCAGAATAAATTATACAGTAATCAACCTGTTTTTTTTTTTTTTCTTTTTTTGCCATCCTTTAGCCTGTTTTATTTAATAGTCAATGTGAGTTTGCTGTTTTAATCACCTTTCCCATTATTTTCCTTAAACTATTATTTTCTGTTCCCTCACTATTCAATCTAACTTATCCAAGTTTTCATCAGCTAGTTTCTTGAAATTCTTTCCACCCTATCTTCTTCTTCCTTACTTTCTTAAATTGATCACTAATTGACTCCACTCGTCAGGTTTGTTTCCATTCTTCCGGTATTGCTGTGAGCACTAGCTGTTACACCATTATGGAAGTCTTTCATATAATGTCACTACTTCTCTTCATGAGCTCCCAGCAACGGTCTTTCTTAGCTGCTCCACCAAAGAGCTGCCCCTAGGCCTATACTATGGGGTTCTCTGTCTCTGCTACATGACTTGCTGTGCAACCATGTATTTACCACCCACTCCTGAGTCATCGAATGTATAATTTTTCCCAGTAAGTTCACACTGTATTATTGTTTCCCTGACTATACTCCAGAAATCTTATACCTCCTTGAAGTAATGCTACTGACACAATACATAGACACGGTGTCTTGTACTAATATAATACTCACCTACAAAATACACAGAAATGACAAAAGTTGGACTCAGTCCTTTCTTGACATTAATATAGTTACCACCAGTGTCACTCATAACTACTTAGTGGGATAAGCACTCCATCTTTCTCACAAATATTCACACCTTGGCTATCTAACCTAGTCTGATCATACAACAAAACCATCATATTAAGTCCTAAGTGCATCTACAATGAAAGCAAGATTTCCATAATAAAGCATGAGGTACTGAAATAAAACCTAGGCCTAGCAATCAGAACCCCCACTAACCACATTTACCCAAGTGAAACCCAGATTCATGTCTCATTAATAGCATGCTATAAAGCACAGCACTCCTAACGGCACATATATAAAATCAGTACATCTGAAGACCTGTTTAGAAAATAATTCATCTAATATTGTATAAGTCATTGAACATTGCCATCATACCTCTCAAGTGTACCTTATCTGAGATCTGAAAAGGTTCATGTTCCTCGAAGTTTTATATTGAAAGGGTCTGTCACACATTCAGTGTTGTTCATTTTTTACCTGATACTCATGGTGGATCGAAAGGAATCAAATTAATTAATTAAATGATCTAACTTTTATAAGTAGAAAACCAACACATTTTAACCTATCACCTTCCTAGTTGAAGTTGTTAGTGACCTGTTAGTATGTGTTCCACATTATGCCCATTTGTTCCACATTATATGGGCTAGTGTTCCTCATTATGGAGATGGAAGGTTGCGAGCTATGATTCTCATAAACCCAATCCATTATTGTTGAAAGGCAAAGAGGTACGGAAAGAAAATGAAGCCGAGTCATACTGCAGATATGGACATCACAGTAATAAGCCGATCGATACATTTGAAGGGATCGGCTTATTACTGTTAGATTTTTAGGTACTTACATATGATCGCAACCATATTTCAAACAGGATGCACAGATCTTTTTCGAGCTCTACACTTGCAGAAAAATGTAGTATAAAACACTGAATATATGTAGTAAAAAAGGCAGCAGCTGTTATACTCTTGTACCTTCAGATAACAGAAGTTTAACACAGTTTGTTTCAATAACGTGAAGTAGTGTCACGTAATAAGAATGAGAAGAGTGGCTAGCGTGCCTCTACACTCTACAGCTTTTCACAGAATGTCCAATTTTTGCCCTCATATCTGTTTTGCTCCATTTTCCCTCATAAATTTGTGGTTTCCTGACAAAAGTTAAGATTTTACAATACCTTCACTATCACTAACATTTGTAACTTGTCATTTTGGAAAATAAAAACGGCAACTCCAGGACAATGACACTTCCTACAATGTTATGTAACTGCAGAGCAACATGACACACGTTTGCAAAGTACTTTATCGTGAGGAAGTGCACCTTATTTTGTTTAAAAAGTCCATTTTTAACACGGAAAAAGTGCCACATATTCGAGGTTAACATTGCTAAGTGTTGCATGTTAAAACATTTATCAAGGATAGCCGAATGCTTTTAACCGTGTCAAACTATTCTACATTCATGACAAGAAAAGCTGACAACTATGAACTCCAAATAAGCATATAAAGTTCTCACTGTTTCCAATGGCCAAAAATGTAGTGTATTCTTTTAAGTGTGCAATGCTGCACTTCTTCATGGAAACTATATTTTTCTTAGGACAAGCACAAAGTTATCGGCAGGAGTGCAGCTGGGCATATAGCTGTTTCTCCACTTGGCAATATGGTTGCGATAATAATGTTTTGGTCAATGGAATAAAAAAAAAATTAATATTAATGAAGCTTGTTCCTGTCTCTGGCAGCCTAACCAGATACCCCGCCGTCTCTCATACACAAAAACACATTCTGTTTACACACGCTCATTCTCAAGTTCAGTCACTCATGCATCGGAAACACTCTCTCATACACAGCATTTCCTGCATTTACGAGCACACTGTTCTTTCTCTCCTGCATTGCTAACTCTATTCCATTCACGCAAACACATAATTCCATGCATTCACACTGCTAGACATACACACTGCTTACATGCACAAACTGTACATTCTATCATGTATTGCTCACTCTTGTTTAGACACAAACACTTCTGCATAAAAAAACACATACTGCTTTCATGGCCGCATTCACGCACACGCCTGCAGACGTGTAACAAAACACTCTACAACTATACCCACACAGACATGCACTCATTTCTTTTTTACGGTATGTCTGTGAGGATTCCAGGACCATGTACGGGTGGGCACCAGGTGAACAGAAGATGGAAAAGGCAATTTGATTGCCAAAAAAAAAAAGTTATAAATGCTGAAATAGCTTCATTTTTTTTACATTAAAATTACATAAAATGCAGAGGAGTGAGGGCACTGATTGAGGACACATTACAGTAAGAGAATGCATAGTGACTGTGCGAGGCGATAGAAAAAACAATGTAGGGGATTGAGGGCACTATTTTAAGGCACGTTACACTATGGGAATGCAAACTGGCTATGTGTGAGGTGAGGGAAAGGAAGTAACGTTACAGTAGTTTTTAAACCGATGAGAGGCATTTTTAGGAGACCGATACCGTACAGCATGGATTTCACAACGAAGGACTACAAATAGATTTGAAGGGCAATGTAAAGGAACATCAGCAGAAAAAGAACAGAAAAATAAATTAATGCTTTTGCGGCAGAAATTTATACGCATTATAAATAATTAAAGGAACTTACCAAAAAATCTTTCAGCAAAAGGAAAACGTTCCCAAGGGACTTGGCTTGCAGTTTTGCTAGAGAAAAGACTTGATCTGATGCTGTTTTTACTCTGGACTGAAACAGTGGATGGAATAGAATCCCACAACAAGTTACACTGTAATTTATAATAACTGATAAGGGCTGACCTAGATAATGGTGATGTCACAGTGTGGGAGGATCAGCTGGAGAGGGAACTACTGCTTTGACTGTGTCGAAGGTATGTCAGCAAGGTGGAGACCAATTAGACCAGAAAGAATGCAATAGCAAAGAATGGGGGATGGGCTTTCCTGCCCTACACTAGGGAAAGGCTGAAATGTACAAGTGACAAACTTCTTCGTGCATTTTGGTAATTGCTGATGGCTGGAATCATTTTATAGGGAAAGAAGAAGACTCGTGGTTGAGTAAAATTGTGACTGAGCCCGGAGTGTTCCTTTAACAATATCCTTTCTAAACTCATGCATATTATCAAAATATTCCCTTATTTTCCCTTTAACACTCTGTAGTTTCTGTTATTCTGTGAGATTCACCCTTTTCTGCAATGCTTTTAACTTTTGTCTACTCAAGTAAACAAATCTTTTTTGCTACTATGCCATATCTTTTTCCCTTTTATTTCTGTCCTGCTTTTAAACTCTTTCCATGTTTATCTCTTTCACTGTTATTTGTACTATCCATTCCTTGAATTCCTCTCTTTTTAGCAGGTAAGTAGGAATGTGCTAGTGTCTCATTTGCAGTTCATTACCCTGCATCTTTGTAATTTTTTTTCAGTATATGATATGATGTAATTATTTGATATTTGTCAAAGCTTTCAATTTAATACACATGCACCTTTGAAATATATTTTCTATCCAATCTAGTTCAGTTGTTGTACCTTGGGGAATATGTAAAGTCTGTGTTCCTCCTACTGAATTCACATCTTCCATACCGAATATTCTCATATATATTTTTTCAAAATCTACCCTCTTTTGTTATATTTTTTATTCCAGGTCCCCAGTACATTCTTGATATTCCAAATCAAGATGTTCTTCATGTTTCACTGTTGCAGTCAGCACTTGTGTGTTATCCCTGCTGGGTAGCCCGTGGCCGGCCCGAATACCAGAGTAAAGGTTTCCCGCCAATGCTGGTTGATCTGAGTGTGGCTGACGTCAGGGCTATAAAGGGAGCCACCCAATGCCATTACATCAGTTTTTCTTGCCGTGGAGCCCGAAGCAGAAGCAGTTTTGCAAGTGCGTTGGTCGGCTATTGCCAGACTGAGGACAACCGTCTAAAGCTAAGTACCCTATTGGGGAATCTTTTCTTGCCTTAAACTGATGTTAGAGAATTTATTTATTTTACATTTGTTGACCGGGATAGTCCGACTGGATATATGTCCATTTTCAGCGGAGGCTCGGGGAGAAAAGCTCCAAAGCAATTACAACAGTTACATAGCAATTAAATCATAACATTTTACAAATACACTTATTGTCAGACATAGGTAAAAACATTTTATAAACATTTCCAATTGCAGAGTACAATGAGAGAACATAAACAGGAATGATTAATGATTCTAATGGAGAGATACTGCAGAATAAAAATTTATTTTTTTTTTTTTTTACTACATATATAGGTTGTGTAGGAAGTGTACTTTTTCAGTAGAACACATAGAGAAGGAACAAAGCAACAGAAAGTTTATTAATATATTGGTTCCATGGGAAGAGTGCTTCTTCTGTAGAACACACAGAGATAAAACAAAGCAACAGGAAGTAAGTATAATAGACATTAACGGAGGTCAGGCAAGAGGAGATAGTATCAGTCTGGATTGGTGCAAGGACATAGCCATTGTGATTTTAGGAAGATTTTTAGTTGCTTCTTGAAAAGTGGGGTTGATGAAAGGGATGTTTAGACGAAGTTAAGTTAATAACGGTTTCAGTTGTGGAAAGCAGATCCCACACTGAGACTTCCATTGTCTCTGTGTAACTTGTTTAGGCCCAGACCACGACGTTCCAGTGTGTCAGTTCTGTGCCCTCTTTAATGCTCGTACTATTAGAAGAACTGATATTGTAGTGAGGCATTTTAGTCGGTCTTTCCAGCAACACGAAATGTCATCAGTCTTTCCAGGCAGTTTCTGACTTACCTAGGAAGAAAAAGGACAAGGATAGGCCTCTAAAAGTTAGGCCCTCTCATGACTCCGGACTACAGTCAATTTTAACTCAAAGCAAGGCTACAGCTGAACTCAGTGAGATGCTTTTGCTGCACCTGACAAAAGCCGAAGAACCGTTGCAGGCCTCTACAGAGATTCCTTCGGAGTCTGGTATGCACCATATCAGCTGAGATGTAATTTTTCTTCACGCGGTTGAGTCCTGAGCCACTTTGCAGGCACCAGCTTCCTCCCACTGACATCCAAAGTCCGAATTGGATCGACGTCAGCATACCCGGTCAAATTGACTCTGCATAAGGCTTCTGAACCAGCTAGGTCCAAGCCAAAATCTACTCCCAAAAAGGTCCCTTCCCAGGGCCCCAGCCTCCGACCTACTACTAGCTAGCCTGCCCCTCAGTCGCAGCATTTGCTCAGGATGGCAGAAGACCTCATTACTCTGATCAGGGGTAACCAACCCCATCCTCCTACACCAGCCAAAAGAGAGAGACACCACCGCGGAGGTTCTCACTGACCAGGAATCAGTTGATTCTGTTTTAGAGGACTCGGACATGGATGACCAGCCCTTAGCAGCCTTTGAGCACTCTGATGCTGATGACCCCATTCTGTCTGCCCCAACCCCCCCCCCCCGAGGACCTGTCCTTTGGGGAAACCCTAAACACCCTCAAAGAACATTTTCAGTGGGAGGCCCAGGTCTAGACACAGTCTAAAAAGAGACGAAGGGAATTTCTTTATTTGCCTCAGCATAAGCCCCTTGCCATTCCTCCTAGCCTCAGTGTTGTAGGGGATGTTTTCCTAGAATATGCCCTCTCTCCAGATTCTCTCCCTCCAGCACCCAGAAAGCTGGACAGATACTACAGGGTGCAAGACTCAGACAAATTCCTTTTTAAAAACCCTACTGCAGACCCTGAAGTAATTACTCAAGGCCCTAAGGGAGCTAGGGCTAGCTCTTCTAAAAACCCCATTCCAGCTGACAAGGAAAGGAGAGCATTGGACAGGATGAGTAAAAAGGTTTACACCTCAGCTGCTTTAGCTGTCAGGGCATTAAATTGCCAATTTCACATGATAAAATTTCAGCAGAATGTGCTATTACTGATTAAACCGATATCTACCATGCCTGACAGTAGCACTACTAGAGAATTAACAGACCTCAATCAGTCTAGCTCTCAGGTAGCTAAGCACTGCTTGCATTATGGTTTTGATGCCTTAGAAGCCCCTACCAGGGCTGCAGCTACAGGATCAATTATTAGAAGGCACACCTGGTTAAGGGAGAAAACTTTGCCTGACCAGGTAAAAGCCAAACTTTTAGATGCTTCTCTACATAAGGAGCAGTTGTTTGGCCCCATTGCCGAGGAGGTCATCAAGAAAATGGAGGACAAAAATCCATGCAGACTGTTAAGGATTTTTTTACAGGTGCAACCACCCAGGAAAACCAGTGCAGAGAAAGGGACGCAGGGACAGAACCTCTAGGCTGCAGGCATACACCTTACAAAGAGTTAGGCTGTGGTCCACTGCCGCTCCTAGGCAGGGGAGTTCTAAGCCCACTACCTTCTCTCGGGACTCACAATGAGTCCCCCCCCCCCAGGTCTCCAGACAAGCTAGGAGGAAGACTGTCCCTCTTCCTAGAAAACTGGCAGGCCATCACCTCAGATCTGTGGGTCTTGAAACTTATTACCAGAGGGTACAGATTCAATTTCAAAGAAAACCCAGGAGGTCATGTTGCCTGGACGTCCCTGCAGACCAGACAACAGAAGCCTTTCATCAGATCCAAAAGCTTTATTTCCAGGGTGCTATAGAACCCGTGCTCAAGGACAGACCGGGAAAGGATTTTACTTAAGACTATTTCTGGTCTCCAGAAAAGAGGACCCATGGCACTCTATCCTAGACCTCTCCACCCTGAATCTGTCCCTTCTAGTTTCAAAATTCAAAATGTTAAGACTACTAAAACTAATACCCATGCTCCTGCCACAAGCCTGGCTATTGACCCTAGATCTGAAGGAACTAATTAAGTCACAATCATCTTAAAGAAATATCCTTTATCAAGTAAAAATATTCAGTCCTTCAGTGTGAAAACATGATTCTAAAAAATATGCATAACAAACACCCAAAAAACTCGTATAAAAAATACATATATAAAAAATGCACATATAAATAAATATACAGACATAAAAATGTGCTCAAATATAAACATATACTGTTAAAAATCTCTAATACTTAATGTAAGTGAGCATGTCATAAAATGACTTAACATTTAATTTATTCAATGGTTTTGCTTTAAGTTTTGGTCTTATGGGTATCCTGTCGTTTAACCCATCCCCAGAGTCTGCTTTCAGTCTTATAATCCATTTTGCCTCAAGCTGTTCTGTCCTGTTTCTAATGTCCCCCATCCTGATGTCATATATTTTACCTATAACTAAATAAGTAAAATTTTGTGTGTTCTCATTCACTCTAATGTGTTTAGATAATGTACTAACATCACTTTTTTTCTGCATCTGGTACACGTATTCCTTGATTTAATTAATTGTGACTTAATTAGTTGGTTCAAGGTATATAAAATACATAGCAGACAGCATGCATTTGTATCTGAAGAAGCAGAAGTTATCTGTGAAAGCTCTTATACGTCTGTGGTTGAATAAAGAAGAGTTTTTTTTACATTGGAACTACCTGCCATTTTTTGGACTACAAGTGTTTTAATTTAATTGCAGTTTTCCTGGGGGTCTGAAGCCTCTAGTAAGGAAGGTATGCTTTTTTACTAAACACAAAATTATGATGTACATTTTCAAAAAATGAAATTTACAGCTCTAGATAGGAGTAGTTGCAACAAATGAAAGATTGCACATTACCTATTCTAAAATGAATGTGATTTGCCAACATTCTAAAACTTGTTTTTGTACCACAGCAGGCATTGCATAAACTCCTGAACAGTACTTTCCCCATCAGTGGTAGTTTTTGCCATTTTATTAATGTCTGAAAATAATTTTACAAGGTGTGGATTCCTTGCACTGATATCACTGAAGGAAAACAAGGGATCTTTAAACTTAGTGACATAGGAAGAGAAAAAGCATCAGCTGCATCAATAGACTAATTTGATGGGTGCACCACTGTGCATGCATGAAGGTGCATCATTACAGTCTAGGGATGTACCAGACATTAACCTGTAGTAACATCACAACTGGAGAAGCTAACTTTTTTTTGGCCATAGTGTAGTAAAAAGTTTGCATACCTTTTTATTTAGAAACAGACCAAGAAAAGGTGAGCAGGAAAATGCATTGCAGCACTTGACTCAAGTGCAACGATGTCAGTTGAAAGCCACTTTGTTTACCCATGCACAAATAAGATCCAAAAGATTTTGACCTTAGTGGGGTAGTTAGCTGTTTGTAAAAGGGAATAGTAGCATTTACCAAGTTTAGGAATCTTTGGGTGTAATTAACCTACTGTTAATAATAGCTCCATGAAATTACTTTCTCTTGACCTTAAAGCTAAAAGTTTGATTTTGCTTTAATCATCTCAAGCATTGATATTTTTCCACCCCAGAACAGCAAATTTGGAATACATTTCAAAAAGATATATAATATCTACCATTTTTTTGTGGAAAGTATTGTATCCTAACTAAACTAACTTTACTACTCTAAGGTTTCTCTACCTCAGAGTTAAAGCAGTAGCTGATTTTGTTGAAAAAATAAATTCCCACAAGAAAAAAAAAATACTGTCGTGGACACCCAGTAACTTAATACTTTTCTTTAGTAAGCACTTTTGTCATTTGCCATTTTTTTCAGAGTAATGAAGCACAGATTCATCCACAAATAAATACAGCATTTTGAATGTCACACAGCAGCAAATGATGGTTTTAATTTAAAAAAAAGTTTCTTCTGCTGGACAGTTGTTATCAATGTTCGATAAAAACACAAGTCAAGTCCTTTGTTGCTAATGCAAAAAAGTCAGTTGAAGGAATTTCTGAGACTTTTTGCAATAGATCAAGAAAGTGGATTTTAAAAATTGTTTATTAGTAATGGATGATGTAAAAGATTTTTATACGTCAATCCCACATAACGAAGATTTGGAATGAATGAGAGAATTTTTATTAACACTGACATTTAGTGGTTTATATATATTTGTGCATTTTGTCTTTTTTTTTATACAGTAATTATTTTTGTCAGAAATGTGGTGTTGCCACGAGGCAAGTAGCAACACTATCTGCTGCCAGTATGCTTTTTTTATTAGGTTCTGTGCAGTGTGTTAGTTTTATACAATATGTTGAACCTACCAATGAATTTTTAAAATTTACCTTTAACTGGTTTAATAAAAAATAAAATCATACTGTTTTGTGTGTGTTGTTGACTGTCAGTAAAATGGGAAGTTTGCTTCTACTGTTTTCAGAAAAAAAGTACACTTGCAAGTATTTAACTGTTTGTTTTTCACATTTTCAGTTATTAGCAATCAAGTAATAAATTGCTCTAAGTTACTTTCTGAGGATGCCAAGTTTAAAGATGAAATGAATTTGTTGTAAGAGATGCTCCTTATATGGGCTACAATAAGGTTAAAGTTGGTAATATTGCAGAAGTAAAAAGCAGTACACATTGAAATATGGTCTTATTTTAAGGCAAGCTAATGCAGTTAACATGCATAGTGGTGACTGGTCTTCAGATTTTTCATTAGTATTAATATTGGTATGTAGTAACTATCAATAATGGAAATCAAAAGGACAAAAAAATAAATATACTTCAGAAAATAAAAAATGGTGCATGATAACTGGAAAATTCTATAGATCCACAGTTAATTATACCAACTACTGGATAAGAAACCCAGGTTCATTAATAAGCGTCAGACTTTAAACAATGTAGTAGAAAGACCAAACTATTTGCAGTTGTAGCTTGCTTTGTTGCTTACAAACAAATTGACACTTTAGCTGTGGCTTTTTCAGCAGTGTAGGCTCTTGAAGAGTAATACCAACATTGTGGCTGTAGGCTGTGACAAGAACCATTATTGCTTAAAAAAACATTGAGTGTTTGTCTTCAGAAAGAATTTATTTGACAAGTTATTTTTCATGTGAATCATTCTGTGTAGGTAAAACTTTCTTTAAGTTATCCCAACATTATAAATAATGTTAAATTATTAAAAATGTTAACAGTGTTGTATGTAGTAAGGGTGTTCTTTGTAAGAGTTTTAAAAAAATGTAGACAGTGATAACATTGATCCCAAGGGTGGAGATTTTATATAACCATTTTAGATAAAAAGAAACTAGAGTAGTATATTTTATTAAATGCAGGAATATGTTTAAATGGCAATACGTTAAATATACAAGTTAAATTCCTGTAAAGTGTCATAACAAGACCAAATCCATAAATGAACATAAAATGTTGTTTTGTGACATTTGAAATTTGCTGTTTGTGTGTTTTTAATGGGTCTATATTATAAGAATGAAAGTGCATATGTGCGACTACATAAAAGTCGACATAATGCACAAAACCTAAAAATAGCGAATGGCCATGTAAGCGAATTTTTCCCTAGGGGAAAGAACTTGCGCGGTCATTTGCTAAAAAAAATAATTTAACATCATAAACAGGTGGGAGGCTCTGTCCCCCACACCCCCCTAACTAAATATACAAACTCCGAGATTGCACTATAGGGAAGGAAAGAGCAACTCCGTGAAGATGGCCAGCCATCTCCTTGCCCTATGACATATTCATTGAATCGCTTAAATGCGATTCGATGAATGTTTCGCAGTTTCCATATTTGCTTAGAAGCATTTTCGTGCTTCTAATATAGACCCGTTTTTAATGTGTGCTTCATTACTCTGAAGTTGCTAAATGAGAGAAAAGCACTTACTGTAGTACTGTAAAGAAGTGTTAAGTTCCTGTGTGTCCATATGTTCATAGGTACTTACTAGGCTGTTCTGTGAGGATCTTTAGAAGCCTTGCTTTAACTTCCCATGGCAGTTTTTAGTCCATATGAATAACCCAGAGATGGACTTTAGCAAAGATATATTGGGACATTTGAATGGGTCTCCTGTCCATGTGGTACAGGGATGCTAAACCAAGGGCAAATTTGAAGTTAGCCAACCACTCATCCAAATTTCATTTAATAAAGTAAGAGAAGCACTTTGTCTTATGTAGAGTAGAAGACTTATTTAAAAGAGTTATTCTCTGTGATACAAACTTGTCTTTTCTATATGTTCTATTTATTTTGTAAATTAGATAGATCCCCTAAGCAGGTGTTTATGTTACTGTTGAATTCACAAATGTACAATACGTCTGACAAAACAGGGTCTGTTTAAACTGTATATGTGAGGAAAAGGTCACCTCTTAATAGCTTGTAGTATGGAAACAGTTTCCTCTACCTCTGTGGTAGTACAACCTTAGTAATTAATAAGTTTAGTATGCAAGGGTATGAAGAGTATTGCCACACACTGCAAAAGTGCTGCTAAATATTTTTGTTTTGAAGTTTATTTAAATTTTTTGTCCTTTTGATTTCCATTATTGGTATTTACTTCACATCCTCAATTATATGAAATTTGTAGACTCAGCTTTTACTTGGGTAGATTTGTGCTTTTTTGTATCCTGTTGTGTAGATGTTGTGCTTGCTGAGTGGATGGTGTTCAGTCTGAGTGACACAAGGGCCGGATGCACTTTCCTAGCCTAATGACTTGTACTGTGGTTATATGCCAGTGGGTAACATGCACACTTCTGAACTTAGAGAGTCAAAGGCACATGCTATAAAGTCAGGGACAACAGGAGCGAAAATTCCAGCAGCTGTGCATTGCATGAGTCTTTTTTTGCAGGCTACATATGTATTTAGTACATAACTGTAATTGTATATACATCACCAAGTGGTTGTAAAAGAGATCAACTTCGTTTTATGCTTCTCTTTTCCTTCTTAAGCAGCATCTTCTCCAGTAGCCCGCCTTAATTTTTCGCATCACTTGCTTACTTTAAGGTCATTTCATATCCTAATCCCTAACTCACTGGGGTCTTTTTGTTTGTGCTAATTGTTTAATTTTTACTTTTATCATCTTCTGTTGGATTGTTAATGTGCTGCCTAGTAGCTGGATAGTTGACTGAGATGCTTAGAAGGTAACAGCATGTCAGATGGTACTCCTACAAAAACTATTTTGATACATCGACTATTATGTGATGGGATTGTACTGATCGGAAGCTTTTTACAAACAGGACACCTTTATAAGATCATAGAAATTTCAAGGCAAGTAAGTCTGAAGACCTTTGTGTCTTGCCAAATACCACACATATGTACCCTTCACTTCCAGGAGGAAGGAAGAACATGCAAGGGATAAACATGCAGGTGCCACCCAGTTGTCAAGGTTAGTTTTGAAGGAGGCAGTGGTATCACTCTGCTTAACACATAGGAGTGATTTGTTTTGGAGGTGGGGCAACTTAAATGACTCTCAGCCACCAGTATGTTTTATTATGTTGATGAAGGTTCCAGTGTTCAGGTGATTCTTTAGCCATTCATCTTGTGAAGATGTAAGAGAGCCATTAGGTTCGAGTCTTTGATGGCACAGAATGCCAGTCATAGATTTTCACTCACTTTCTAGTCTGTTTTGGTAGCGAAGAAATTTTATGCCAATCTTTTTTTTTTTTTTTTTTAATACCATAAACCTTTGGGGCCTTGGTATATGCAGAAAGGGGCATTGTAGTTATAGCAGAGTATGGAGTGATAATAACATCCTTCGACTTAGATGAAGTACTTTGGAAGTTAGTTGTGCTAGATAGAACAATTTCCTGTTTACTTTGTAAAGTGGTGGTCAGAGATGGGGAATTGTCAGCCCAGGTGCAAAAGGTGCCTGACTGTTATGTCCATGTGGTATGGGGTACTGGCGGTGCTGTAAATTGTAGTTATGGGGTGTTTCCCAAAGTGACAGCACTGTATTTGCTTGCATGTAGTTTGAGACCCTTATTTGTACAGCAGTGGGTCATAAAGCTTAGTTTCTACTGATCAATGGAAGGTGGAATGAATGACAACACCCAATTTGTAGTCATCAGCAAACTTGGTTATGCTTTTGTGGTATAGAAGGTTAGAAAGAATATACCAAGAAGTGTTCTACTGCTGAACGCTGTGGTATTACACTGATTATTTTCTGACGTGCACCTACCACCTTAACTGTGCAAGTTCTGTCCTTCAGCTAGTTTGCAATCCAGTTTTCCATTTAAGGTTTTTTTTTTTTTTTTTACCTTGTTTACAAAGACAGCATGGCATACAGTGTCGAAGGCCTTGTCCAAAGCCAGAAATGCTTCGTAGACTGAGGGGACACTCTCCACTGCCTGTGTAACCTGTTTAAAGACATTTACCATTAGTAGGCATGTTCTGCCATTGACAAAACCTGTAGTAGTTTAAGGGGTCAGATATGATGCACTCCATAGCTGTACAAATTAGGCTAGTTAGGTTTATGGGCTTGTAATTCCTGGAGTTTTTGTTTGGGTCCATTTTTTGCAGAGGCACCACTACAGCTGTTTTCCAAGCTTCAGAGAAGTATACCATTTTTTTTTAGGTTTGTTAATCGTGTGCAAGAGGGGTTCAGCAAGGGCATGTCTGCTGCTATTCACTACACATCCAGATAAGTTGTCTGGGCCCATAGAAGTGGTATTTTTCATTTTAGAGAACACAGCTAGGGACATGGTCTATGCTGATCTTAAGGAGAGAGCGGGGACCAGAGATTTGTGGAATTTCAGTGACTGTTTCTTTCATAAAATTAGCTAACTTTCTTGCAGACAGATTTACTTCTATGTCTTTAGAGTCAGAGTGGGTAATGCCAGCTTGAATTAGTTCTATACTTTGTAAGGTGGCAGTTCAGAGTTTCCTACTCTAAAGAAGGGTTTTTATTCTTTTTGGCTTCTAATGCGAGTTTTATTTATTTATTATGTATTTATTTATTTGGCATTTGTTAATCGGATTGGTCCAACTGAGCTAGAAGCCCATTTTCAGTGGAGACCCGAGGAGAAAACCTCCAGGACATTACGTATAAATATTCATAAAACATAGAGAAATGTATTAAAAGTTATACAATATAGTAAAAATAGAAAAGTAAAACATATTATTGCAAAAGGTTAAACAATAAACAGTTACAATAGGCAAATAAAATGAGGTCAATGTATCAGAATCTAGCAGATGTTCTTCGTCTTTCACTGTTGCAGTCATCACACTTGGGTTGTCTGCCTGCAGGTAGCCCTCACTCAGCCCAAATACCAGAGAGTTAGTATTTCTGCGTCAGTTGCTGTCGATTCAGAACTGACGCCAGGTCATCAGGGGTATAAAAACAGGCAGCCGACACCATTACATCAGTCTTTCTTGCCGAGGAGCCCAAAGCAGAAGCAGTTTGCATGAGTGCCGGTCGGCCGGTACCGGAGTTTTTCGTTTCTGAATTGAATCATCTTGAAGTCTTTTTTTTTTTTTTTTTTTTTTTTTTTTTTTTGCTGTAACTGATGTCAGGAAAAAGTTAACAATTGTCTCGCCTGTGGAAAACAAATACCACACCGATATTTCCATTCTTACTGTCACCTGTTTAGGTCCAAACCATGACATACCTCGCTGTCAGTTTTGTGCTTTGTTCAACGCCTGAACTATTTGTCGTCGGGCCCTTATTGTCGCTAAATACTTTCCCTGTCGATCTCCGTATTCCGAAATGTTTTCGGTAAGCCATCCGACTACTGATGATCTGAAAAAAAGTAAGGATAAAGACAGAGACAGACTGCACAGGTCCAAAACTGCCGACACTTCCGTTAAGCTAGTCACCAGTTCGCCAGTACTCAGTGAGGCACTTTCGCAGCCCCCGATGCCCGCTTCGATGGGTTTGCAGGCCGCTACCGAGACCCGTTCAGAATCCGGTATGCTGCGAGACTCTTGTTTGACTATGGAACCTGCGGATGTCTCTACCTTGGATGGGTCTGGAGCCGCTGTGCAGGCACCGGCTCCCAAGGAAGTTCTTCGCATTACTGATATTTGACACAAACAGACGACTTCTTTCATGTCTTCATTTCTGTCTAAAACTACCAAGTTTCTAAGGCCAAGAGGGCGAGCTACGTCTAAAAAAATGACTACCCAAACTCAAGCACCTGCTTCCTTGCCACAGCATCGAATTCTTGAAATGGCAGAAGACCTGGTTATGCTGATTAGGGGAAGCCAGCCTTCCCCTGCTAAGAGAAACAGAGACCTGTCCCCAGCAGCTTTAACTAACCAAGAGTCTGATGACTCTGAGGTTTCTGAATATGAACACATGCCTTTATCTGCTTATGAGGATTCAGATGCAGAGGACTCCATTCCCTCTGCTTCCCCTCCAGCGGATTTTTCATTTGGTGAATCCCTACATACTTTAAGCGAGCATTTCCACTGGGAATGCCAGGATTATCCTCAGTCCAGAAAGATATTCAGAGAATTTTTAGATTTGCCACAACACAGACCTTTAGCTATCCCTCCTGTTCTGGATGATGTCTTTAATTGAGTCTAGTCTAACTCCTAATACTTTACCCCCTGCTCTAAGGAAACCAGACAAGTACTACAGTCTCTCTGACTCTCACAAATTTCTTTTCAAAAATCCTACTGCTGACCCAGAGGTCATTTCACAGGGGCCTAAAGGTATAAAAGCAGCTACAGCTAAGAATCCCACCCCTTTGGATAGGGATTCCTGAGCTTTAGACAGATGGGGTAAAAAAAAGTATACACCTCTGCAACTCTCGCCATTAGGGCATTGAATTACCAGTTTCACGTGCTGAAATACCAGCAACATGTTATGGAACTTATTAAGCAAAAATGATCTACCTTTACAGACTGTGCAGAAAATAAAGAATTACAGGAGCTTATGCATTCTGCAAGCCAAGTCAGCAAGCATACCTTGCGATGTGGCTTTGATGCCCTAGAAGCATCTTGCAGGGCAGCAGTCACTGGTTCTGTACTGAGAAGGCATGCTTGGCTTAAGGAGCAGACCTTGCCAAACCATGTCAAATCAAACTTACTAGACACTCCTTTGAGCAAGGACAATCTGTTTGGCACCAAAGCAGAAGAGGTTCTAAAAAATATGGAAGAAAAAGCTAAGTCGATGCAGACAGTCAAAATTTTTTTGCAAGTGCAGCCTCCCAAGATTCAGTAGGCATTGCCCCTCGAAACATTGGTCCTTTCCAGCCCTCTCAAGGCCATCTCAAACTAGACCCAGGGGAAACAGACCCCACCCCAGATTACAGTCTCAGAGTATGCAGAGATCTAAGCAATGGAGTACCTCCACTTCTAAAACAGGGAGTGCTAAGCCACCCCCTTACGGAAAGAATTCACAATGACTTCTCAACTCTACTCCTCACCTCTGCCCAAGTGCTCATGCCCCTAGGAGGAAAACTTGCTCATCATGCAAAAAAACGGACCTCCATCACCAAAGACCGATGGGTCCTCAACATTGTACCCCAGGGGTACAAATTTTACTTCCCCTCACTGCTAAACCCAGAAGGGTTCCCAGACCTTCCTCCAAACCAATGGGCAGGGCACAAAACCAAGTTCAATCCCTGCTCTCCATAAGGGCAATTCAACCTGTTCCTCCAGAACAGATAGGTCAAGGGTTTTATTCCAGACTTTTCCTGGTACCCAGAAAAGAGGGAACTTGGCGCCCAATCCTAGATCTTTCCATTCTAAGCACCTTCTTGGTGGTACCAAAATTCAAAATGCTCACCCTTCAGTAGATTCTTCCTATGCTGTCCAAAGATGCCTGGTTAGCCACCCTAGACCTAAAAGAAGCTTATCTGCACATCCCTATCAGGGACTCATGCAGGAAATACCTACGTTTCAGGGCAGGATCTATGCATTATCAGTTTTTATCCACTGCTCCCAGAGTCTTCACAAAATGCCTGGCTTCAGCCATTGCCTATTGCAGACAGAGAAAAGTTCAAATTTACCCTTACTTGGACAATTGCCTGATTCAATTAGACAGTCAGGAAAATCTGTTGCAGCACCTGACATTTGTAAAGAATCTTCTAGCCTCCCTGGGGTACACTATCAATGAAAATAAATCAAAACTAGTCCCCAGTCAAAAGATTGTATTCCTGGGAGCAAGCTTGAACACAGCATCCCAGATGGCATTCCTTACTCCAGAAAAGCAAGCCTATCTAAAAGGCTACTTCTCTCAAATGGCCACCAGAACCCAGCTATCTGCAAGGAAAGTCCTGCAGGCCCTAGGGTTCATGGCCTCTTTCATTCTACTAATTCCATATGCCAGACTGCATATGAGGAAACTTCAGTGGTACTTAAAATGTCTTTGGTGCCAACATTCTCAGGACCTGGAAACCATCATACCTTGTCTAAGGACAGAGTTTCTTTGGTGGGCAGCAGCATGCAACCACAACAAGGGACTCCCCTTTACTCAACCCCATGCCACCCAGACCCTAACTATAGATGCATCAGACTATGCCTGGGGGGCACATTTGGACGACAAATGCATTCAGGGCCACTGGAGCCCAAGTCAAATTCATCTGCACATCAACCAAAAAGAGATGCTAACTGTTCAGCATGCTCTGACAACTTTCAGATCTCTACTCTCACCAGGACCCCTGCTAATAAAGACAGACAACACCACAGTTATGTGGTACATCAACATCAACAAGCAAGGGGAACCCTCTGTGCAGGCTAACCATGGCCCTGTGGAACATGGCCTTGGACATGCATATTCAACTGCAAGCTCAATTCCTGCCAGGCAAACAAAACTCTCTGGCAGACGACTTAAGCAGAAATCTCTTACACCCACACGAGTGGCAATTAGACCCCAGTACTTTTAGCCTTCCAACCTAGAAATGGGGGACTCCGGAGGTGGACCTTTTTGCCTCCCCCTACAATCACCAGCTCAGCAAATTCTGCACCAGGACACCTCACAGCAGTTCCTGGAAAGTGGAGGACCTATCCTTCCAGTGGGTAAACCTATCAATCTATACATTTCCCCCTCTGCCTCTTTTCTCAAGAATATTACTCAAGATAAGATAGGACCAGACCAAGGGCAATCCTGATTGCCCTGGATTGGCCACGCCAGCACTGGTACCCACTACTGCACAGCCTGTCACTGGTGCCAACCTGGCACCTACCCCAGATCCCAACCCTCCTCACTCAGCAGGAGGAACAGATCTTACATCCGCAACTGCAAACCCTGAATCTTGCAGCTTGGCTAATTCCTTGAATTCTCCCCCAGTGACCAGCTTAAGCAAGCAGGTGCTGGACGTCATTCTTGAAGCCAAATGACCCAGTGTGCAAGGAAATTCTATGCTGATAAGTGAAAAAGGTATTGTTCCTGGAGTCAGTCTAAAGGAGAGGACACAGCACTGCCCTCCTTACCTCTAATCCTGGATTACCTAGCAGATCTTCCCCACAGAAGCCTATCCTTCTGTTCCATTAAGATCCATGCCTCTGCCATCTCAGCTCATTACAACACTGAGCCACCTCTCTTCTCTCACCCTGTCATCAAACAGTTCCTGAGAGGGGCAGACAACTTAAGGCCACCAAGAAGAGCCCCACCCTGCTTGGGACCTTATCTTTGTACTGGAAAAACTCACTCTACCCCCCCCCCCCCTTTGAGCCTGCAGTTTCAGCAGAGTTGGAAAACAGCCTTGCTTCTGGCCATCACTTCAGCTATAAGAGTGTCTGAGCTACAAGCACGTACAGCTGTGGAACCCCTCATTATTTTTCATTCTGACAGGGTCTCCCTCAGAACTAGCCCTTCCTCTATGCCTAAAGTGGTGTCCAGTGTAGCTCTCAACCAATCTATCCATTTGCCAACCTTCTTCCCTAATCCTCAAAATAAAGGGGAAAGGATCCTGAACTCCTTAGGCGTGTAGACAGCTCAGATTCTACCTTGATAGGACTAAGCCCCTCAGGAAATCTGACCAGTTGCTAGTCAATTTTGCACCAAATGCAGAGGGCAAGGCCATTTCAAAACAAACAATTTCCAAATGGATAGCACACTGTATCCATTTCTGCTACAAACACCATAGGAAACCAACCCCTCAGGGGGTCAGAATGCATTCCACTAGGCCAACTTCTACCTCTACAGCATTCCTCAGGGGGAGTCCCTACCAGGGACATTCCGGAAGCTGCTACCTGGAATTGTGTTCACAGCTTCACCAAGCATTACCTCCTGCCTATCTTTTCCAAATCCAGGGCGGGTTTTGCAACAGCAGTCCTGCAGGGAAGACTAGCCAGCCCCAACTCTTCTTGACTGCCTCCACCCATTCCTCAGCTTTGGGAATCAACCCAAGTGTGATGACTGCAACAGTGAAACACGAAGAACAGAGTACAGTTGTGTACACTTACTGTAAATGTAGATGTTCGAGTGTATTCACTGTTGCAGTCCTGGTTTCCCACTCGCCAGCCCCCTTGTATCTCTCTCTCTCTCTCTCTCTCTCCCTCCTCTCTATGTCTATTACTCACCCCTTACAGGGTTGTTGGTATTTATTTTTACTGGTGGTGTTTTTTCCCACCATTACTTAGCTTCCTATTTGGGGGGCTCCTGACATTTGGAGCAAGAAAAACTGATGTAATGGCATTGGCTGCCTGTTGTTATACCCCTGACGACCTGACGTCAGTCCTGAAGCGACAGTAACCGACATAGAAATACTAAGTCTCTGGTATTCGGGCCGACTTGGGGGCTACCTGCCGGCAGATAACCCAAGTGTGATGACTGCAGCAGTAAATACACTGGAACATCTACATTTATGGTAAGTGTACACAACTGTACTTTTCAAATATGCACAATAAGTATTTACAGAGAAGGCATGTTCTGCTTTCTGATGGTCATTTTTAGTTCTTCGATCTTTTTGATTAATTCTATTGTGCGTGGATTTGTTATGGAACATATTTCTTTTTTTATGCCTTTTTATAGTATTGCTTCAACAAAGTGATTTTTTAAAATTTTTTATTGTGTTTGGTTTTCTTGAGGGCTGATAGATCAATGCATTTTATGTGGGAATAGAGTTCTGATTAAAAAAAGCAGCAGCTGAGACTTCATGGAGAGTAGTGAAGTTGTAAGTAGACTTACATCAGTATAAACTTTAAGCAGGTTTGTTTGTGTGAAGTCTTTGATTTGAGAATTGTTTATTGTTGTGGGATTAGTGGCTTTAAATGTTGTTACTAATTTGTGGTCCAACCTAACTAGGGATGGAGCTACTAAAGGCTTGGTACACTTAACTTCCATAGAGGTAGCTCCATATGAACTGCAGGAGGAGGCAGCTCTGGATACATTTCTGGTGCTCAGAAGGGCATTTACTAGCATTAAAAATCATTGGCTGTACCCAGCTTTAGAGGTATACATACACCAGTTAAAGGATAATTATAATAACATGACATAGACCTTGCTTGTACTTCCCTGTTTCCATCCCCGTTTTAGATTTTTTATGCTATGTGACTTTTTTTACTTCCCTATCTGTTATGTTGTATTCCTTTTTACAGTAATTAACTGTGGAGTTCACAGGTTTATTGACTGTTGCCTTTGATGAATGCTTAATATTTCTACCTGAAACAACTCTGGAAAATGATTTTGTGTGTCTTGCTGCTGTCACATTTAACAATTTAAATGTGTCAAGTCCTTAAGCTAAAATAACTGGTTAATACTTTGTTTATTTTTTTAACTCTGGGTTAATTTTGCAGGGCACAGAAGAACAACCAGAGGAATTTACACCTGCAGGTAAGTAATTTTATCTAACATTTTAGATTGCATTTTTCAGTCTTCTGCTGCATACATTGTTTCCTTTTTGCAGCATGTATTAATATTTCAGATTTATTATAATGTTCGACCGCCTTAGGGCACAAAATGCTGCTTAGAAATAGTTGTTTGTAGTGACAAAAAAAGATGCACATTAAGTATTGTTTAGCAGTACTCTGTCTAGGTTCACCTAAAATGCAGAAAGAAAACCAAGCAGTCTCATTGCCTAATAGGTATATGTAAAGTATGAACAAAATGCAGCTGGTGCCCCCCCCCAAAAAAAAAAGAAAGCCATAGCACATCATTTTGTCATTCAGTTATACATATACAGTGTTTCATGTTCTAAACTGATGATTTGGTACACTGAGACTTGAAACACAGTTGCCTATTGGGCTCATGTATGTCAGCAGCCTGATTGCATGGTAATACCTGTTCAACGTTTGCGCCAACATACAGAGCAGCAACAATGTTACTTTAACTACAAGCAGCAGTCATTGAATACAGTGTGTGACATAGTTAAATCCTCTGCCATACTGCTTTTTGGCACAGATGGCTTTGCTGTTCAGAATTTGATGATTTTCTTTTAGGATGTCATTGCTATGATGACAGAAGACTGGGTCTGTTAATTAGTGATACTAGAATGACTCAGAAGTATTGTCTAAGTTGTCAGGAGCTGGGTTTTGGGCTGCCTAATAGAAATGTAGACTTATGTTAATGTTTCTATTTGTTTCCTTTCAATAAAATGTGCTATGGAGACTGCACAGAAGCAAATCTATTCCATTCCTAAGATTTTCTTGCTAGCCATTAGACTTTCCATGTATGTTTTTTGTAGCGTCATATACATTTGGAATAAGAATACATTAGCGCTATTTTGATGTAGTTCCTTCATTGAAATTTATACTTTGGAGAGCTGCATAGTGCATTGTCCCAAACCACAAAATGTGCTTTCTTTGCAGAGATTGCAGCACAGCCATCATTACTGAATGCCTGATTGAAATAGGACTTTTCAATGGATGGGATGACCTGAGTGGTGAAGGAACTCTGTCCAGAAATACTGTATAGTGCTGAATGGAAAGGCTGTGAGAGCAACCCCAGTGTTCCAGATTTGAGTAGGTGGCTTGAATACTGATGGAGCTGGCTGGCAAGAATGAAAGTGAATGCCAGTTGTTAGATTTTATTTCACAGATGGAGGATTTAATTTAGAGATCCACGGATTGAACAGCATGTGGTAGATGTCTGAATGTTGCAGATGTTCTTCAGGTTTCACTGTTGCAGTCATCTCATTTGGGTTATCTGCTTGCAGTAGCCCTCAGTAGGCCTGATTAACAAAGTCTTGGGTCCTGAGTCGGTTGCTGTCTCTTCTTCCATGACGTCAGGTTGTCGGGTATAAAACATGCAGCCGACGCCATTACATCAGTCTTTCTTGCCGTGCGGTGCCCGAAGCAGAAGCAGTTCGCAAGTGCCTGTCGGCCGACTCCTGAAATTTTCGTTTTCGAGTATCAGAACCAAAGTCTTCAACTAAAGCTAAGTACCCCATTGGGGAAACTTTTTCTTGCTCCTTACTGATGTCAGTAAAAGTTAATAATTGCATTTCTTGTGGAAAGCAAATACCTCACAACCACGACGTACCTTGCTGTTGGTTTTGTGCCTTATTTAATCAACGCACTATCCATCATCTGTATATTTTCACCTCTAAGTATTTTGGTTCTCGGTTCAGTTACTCAGAAATGTCGGTAAGCCATTTGACTACCGGAATTCTGAAAAAAACAGAGAGATAAAGACAGAGACAGGCCGCCTAGGTCCAAAGCTGCCGACGATGCTTCTCCTAAGCCAGTTGCCAGTTCGCCGGTACTCAGTGAGGCACTTTCGCAACCCCTGATACCAGCTACTTCTGATTCGCAGGCTTCTACTGAGACCCATTCAAAGTCCGGTAATGCCGCAAGATGCTTCAACTGTGGAATCTGCGGATGTCTCTACCTTGGATGGGTCCGGGGCCGCTGTACAGGCACCGGCTTCTACAGACTTGCATATTAAACAGACGCCTCTTCCTTCTTTAAGGCCTAAACCTCAAACCATGCCCAGAAAACCGACACCCAGGCCGCATGCTCAGGCCACTATGCCTAAAAAACAAATGATAAGAATGGCTGAAGATTTTATAACTTTAATCAGGGAAAGCCATCCACCCTCTTCTAAGAGACCTAGGACTGAAATTGTTTATGAATCTTCTGAACAGGATTCTGATTTTTCTGATTCTTCTGATGATCTGGATTTACCCTTATCTACTTATGAGGATTCTGATGCAGAGGACTCTATTCCCTCTGCTAAACTCCAGAGGATTTTTCTTTTGTTGAAACCTTGCACACAATAAGGGAGCATTTCCACTGGGAAAGAGGATTTTTCTGATTCAAAAAAGTGGCTTAGGGATTTCTTACTCTTGCTTCAGCATAGGCCTTTAGATATACCTCCTGTACTAGACATTGTTGATGATGCCTTTTTGGAATCTAGTTTGGCCCCTGATTCCCACAAGTTCCTTTTAAAAATCCTATTTTGGATCCAGAGACTATTTCACAGGGACGCAAGGGCATTAAGGCTTCTGCTGCCAAAAACCCTATCCCTTCTGATAGAGTCTCCAGGGCACTGGATAGATGGGGTAAGAAGGGTTACACTTCTGCAACCTCGGCCATTATGGCCTTAAACTGTCAGTTTCATATGTTGCAGTATCAACAACATATTATTGGATTGCTTAAACAGAAAATTATGTTGATTTCTGACTGTGCTGAAAATAAGGAATTTACAGGATTTAATGCATTCTGCTGAACAGGTTGGAAAACGTACTTTGCAATGTGGGTTTGATTCTTTAGAGGCCTCTTGCAGGGCTGCTGTCACTGGGTCTGTACTCAAAAGGCATGCTTGGCTTAAGGAGCAATCTTTGCCTGATCATGTTAAAGCTAAACTGTTGGATGCTCCCTTAAATCAGGACCGCCTGTATGCCAACAGAGCTGAGGAAGCGCTTAAAAAGATGGAAGATAAAGCTAAATCTATGCAAACTGTTAAAGATTTCTTAAAAGTTCAGCCTCCAAGATTTAGTAGGCATTGGCCCTCTAAGAATTGGTCCTTTCTGGCTCCTTCCAGGCCTTCTCAATCCAAACCCAGGACACAGCAGAAACCCCAGGTTTCAGTCCCAGGGTACACACAAGATTAAGCAGTGGGGGGGCTTCCAATCTTGGAGTATTAAGACTCTCCCCATGGAAAACTGTCTCAATGACTTGATTTTAAAACTTCCAAGCACTTCTCAACTGAATGCTCCTTTAGGGGGAAAGATTGGTCTGCAGGCCAAAAACTGGGAACTCATTACCCAGGACAAATGGGTTTTAAATATAGTGTCCTAAGGAACTGGCAGTTTTAAACTCTGTAACTTGAACTGAAGCTAGTGTTTGCTGAATTTTGTTATTTGCTAGTAATTACAGGTGTGGGGGTAGCCACATTCTTTGATTTCCTGTCCTTGCCTATTTAAGTGGTACAGTGTGAAATACTTTCTGCTTAAAAACCTCAGCTTTGGCCAGCTAAGAACTTGGTTATATTCAACTGGACGTATTAGAGAATTTAAGTACCTTTATCTGCACTTTTTTTTAAAAAAAATACAGCATTTAATTTGATTTAAACTGTGTTGTAGAAAATTTAACTGAACTGGCAGTTTTAAACTCTGCTCTTGAACTGAAGCTAGTGTTTGCTGAATTTTGTTATTTGCTAGTAATTACAGGTGTGGGGTAGCCACATTCTTTGATTTCCTGTCCTTGCCTATTTAAGTGGTACAGTGTGAAATACTTTCTGCTTAAAAACCTCAGCTTTGGCCAGCTAAGAACTTGGTTATATTCAACTGGACGTATAAGAGAATTTAAGTACCTTTATCTGCACTTTTTTAAAAAAAAAATACAGCATTTGATTTGATTTAAACTGTGTTGTAGAAAATTTAACTGAACTGGCAGTTTTAAACTCTGCTCTTCAGTAACTTGAACTGAAGCTAGTGTTTGCTGAATTTTGTTATTTGCTAGTAATTACAGGTGTGGGGGTAGCCACATTCTTTGACTTCCTGTCCTTGCCTATTTAAGTGGTACAGTGTGAAATACTTTCTGCTTAAAAACCTCAGCTTTGGCCAGCTAAGAACTTGGTTATATTCAACTGGACGTATAAGAGAATTTAAGTACCTTTATCTGCACTTTTTTTTAAAAAAATACAGCATTTAATTTGATTTAAACTGTGTTGTAGAAAATTTAACTGAACTGGCAGTTTTAAACTCTGCTCTTCAGTTATTCCCACCCACCCTCCCTGTTTTTGTTTTGGTGTTAATCTTAGTGGCCTTGAAACTGCCCGCCCCTCAGCCTGCCTCTGGGCCCATCTCATTTGCTCACTCAACTGAGTGCAGTGAGATCATATTCTGATTTCAGGCAGTCCTACTGTGTACAAAGAGAGCATCTGGGAAACGGACAAAAAAAAATTAAGCTTATTTCCTGCCTTTCCTTTTAAGTGGTATAGACTATTTGTAGGCTTCGGAGCCCCCAAGCCCTTCTGTGTTTGAGGGAAGCCTTCTAGCTTGTTTTTTTTCTTATAACTAGCCAGTTTTCTAGTTTCAGCACTCAAATCTGTTTCTTTGATATCAGCACTTGTTCAGATTAAAAAAAAAATTCATCTGCTTTTACTGTACTTGTGTTCTACCTACTTCATTTTACTTTTGCATCATCTTAAAAATACTCAATTGTATTTATTACTGCTTGGTGTAACTCATTCTAAGCTTTTTGGTTTAAACACTTGGGCTTCGGACCAGTTGTTTTGCACTGAGAGGGTTTGTGGTCTGCACTGTAGTGGCAGAACAGGTAGCTTACATCTTTCTAAGTTGGGAACTGCTGATTGAGGGCTCAGTGTCTGTTATTCTAAAAGTGTATTAATTCTGGTTTAAGCACTTGGGCTTTCAGGCCAGTTATTTTACATTAAGAGGGTTTGTGGTCTGCACTCTTGTGGGAGGAGAGGCTGGACTCTGCCCTTCTGAGCTGGGAATTTCTGGTTAAAGGCTTATAGTGCATGCATATCTAAACTGCTTCTTACTGAAGTTGGTGTGCCTTGTTTGCTGTGGCATAGACTGGATTCGGGCCTGCTGGATCTAGCTTTGTTTGTGTAACTTGAGCACTAATCCAGACATTCTCTAAAGTATTCAATTGTATTTATTACTGCTTGGTTGTAACTTGATTAAAGTGTAGCTATCATTCTAAGTCTCTGGATTAAGCACTTGGGCTTCAGACCAGTTGTTTTACATTAGGAAGGTTTGTGTCAAGCACTGTGGTGGCAGGACAGGTAGCTTTCATCCTTCTAAGTTGGGAACTGCTGATTGAGAGCCCAGTGTCCAAGTGTATTAGTTCTGGTTTAAGCACTTGGGCTTCAGGCCAGTTATTTTACATTAAGAAGGTTCGTGGTCTGCACTCTTGTGGGAGAAGAGGCTGGACTCTGCCCTTCTGAGCTGGGTATTTCTGGTTAAAGGTTTATAGTGCCTGAATATTTGAACTGTATCTTACTGAAATTGGTACACCTTGTTTGATGTAGCATAGACTAGATCCAGGCCTGCTGAATCTAGCTTTGTTTATATGCTTGTTCTTTGTTTGCTTGTTATTTCCCTGGAACACTAATTCCACCTAATACGTGGCTTCTCAGCGCTTCTGTGGATCACTAGTGATATCTGCATTGCTTACTGTACTTATTTCCTTGTTTCACTTGAAAGAAAGTTTTACTGTTTGTCATTTTTGCATTTAGTTACTTGTAACACATTGCACTCAAGTTACCTGGCACTTGCTCACTAAAGCAATTATATAAGTCAGCACTAAAAATTAAAAGCACTACACCCTCACACCCCACTGGCCCTTGTTTTCAATTATTAAGGAATTCCCAATATTATTCTAGCATGTCCAAAGGTCAGTTGTCAATCTCCTCTCCGGTCCAGCTGGTGAATCTGGGAATCTTGAGGCAATGTTATAACTGCCTCATGTACACAGACAACCCTCTCCTCCTCCCACATAACACAAATACTTGCGAGAGATGCAGCTATTTAGCAAAACTGGAGGCTGAGCTCTCTCAACTCAGGACTGGCAAGACCAGACAGGAGGAGAAGGCAACTACACACACCACAAAACCAGCCTCACATAATGCTACCACACCACTGAATCAAACACATAAACACACAAAGACATACTCGGAGGCTCTGAGTAAAATTTACATAAACAGCAGAGGCCTCCAAAGCAGACACCCAAACAACTGCTACCTCAAGACACCCCACAAGCAACACATAAACCACAAAATCAGTGTGCAAAGCAGTCACAGCCCTTAAGGCCAAATACAACACCAAACATACTTGTCATAGGTGACTCCATAGTCAGACACACTGACGTCCCACTCACCAGGCTGAACAAGGAGAGGGTCACAGTAAGCTGCCTATCGGGCGCTAGAATCCGCCACATAACACAAGCACTCGGGTCACTCCACGGCAAGTACAAATATGACACAGTCATTGTCCATGCTAGTGTGAACAACCTGAGACGCACCTCCCTGGACTACATGAAAAGAGACATAGAGGAGCTCTCTGATTATGTAGCCCAGGCAGGTATGACCCTGACCCTGAGCAGTATCCTTCCTTCACCAAGAATGATGCCACAATATAGAGACAAGATGATCAGCTTTAACAATTGGATTAATGTCTGGTGTCATTCAAAGGGGATCCAGTGTCTGTCTGACTGGGATGACATGCTTGACAAGCCACGCTGCTTCGCAAGGGACGGCTTGCACCTGTCACTCCTGGGATTCCGGATATTGGCTAAGGCTCTTGCCACCCCATAGTGCCTTTTTAGGCAAGGCTCAAATTCTAAACCTACCACCCTAGAAAACAAAATGGGAAGAAACTGAGGGTAATGCTGCTCAATGCCAGAAGTCTAAATCTCAAAATGCACGCACTCGAGGCCCTTCTCAGTATGGAGAACATCGATGTCTGTGCTGTAACTGAAACCTGGTTCAAGGCTCCTGAGAGCACCCGGCACTATTAGGTTTTACCTCATATCATGCGTTCGGCCCCAAAACCCGGACCACACCACAAAAGGAGGGGGTGTATCCATATTCATAAAGGATACCCACACCTCCAGGTTGGTGGCAACGCATGAAGCTTCAGAAACCATCCAGGTGCAGCTAACCATAGGCAAAACTGCTCTACAAATTGTAGCATGCTACAGGCCACCCTCTCAAACTCAGGAACCCCACACAGCCTTCCTGAAGACACTGGAGGGTATAAATGTATCTCCAAACACCATCATATTGGGTGACTTCAACTACCCGAATATAGACTGGGAACATTACTCAAGCCCTAACTTTCTAGCCCAACGGTTCCTGGAGTTCATAAATTCAAATACCATGGAACAGCTAGTCACTGTTCCCACGAGAGGAGAAAATATACTAGATCTCATTATCACAAACATGGGGACAAAATGCTCCACACGGAAGTATATCCCTCATTGGTGAGATCTGATCATAAACTAATCTCACTGGAAATCCACATCCCGCCCCCACCCCAAACAAAAAAGACCACAGTGAAGAACTTCTCTAAAGCAAACTTCACACTACTCAAGACTGGTGTGGTATCCTTCAAGGCCCCTGAGCCAGTGGAAACCACAACCCAAGCTGCAGAAGCCCTTACAGATGCCTTCTATGAACACCTCCAGGACTGCATGGATCAGGCAATCCCAAATAAAACCAAGACTCTTTCCACAAAGGGCAAACGTCCAGTCTGGTGGACCCCAGCCATTAACAAACTTTACAATAAGAGGAGAAAGCTATTACATGGTAGAACAAAATCCATAAAAGGAAAGTCACCCCTGATCATTATTAGTAAAAAAATACGAGCACTCATAAAATCAACTAAGGCCAATTTTGAGAGAAAAATTGCCATGGATTCAAAGGACAATCATAAGGCCTTTTTCAGCTATGTTAAGAACCTGGGTGGAAACTCCCAGATATGCTCAGAATTAGTCCAAAATGATACAAAAATCACTGAACCCACAGACATTGCCAACATACTGGCAGACAGGTTCAGTGCAAACTTCACCCCTCTCCCCCCCCTAAAGGAGAGATAACTATCCCAGCGGAGTGTAGCCTCCCAGACATCTCAAATGCGCAGGTGAAAGCTGCTCTCTCTAAAGCTAAAAACACAGCATCAATGGGACCGGATGGTGTCCCCGGCTGTGTGCTACACGAGCTAAATGAGGAATTAAACCCGCACATAAGGCAGCTGTTTAATCTCAGCCTTACCACAGGATACGTGCCCAAGGAGTGGCGTACGGCAACTGTGGTCCCACTCCACAAAGGCTGTGCCTCTACGGACCCTGGTAATTACCGCCCCATAAGCTTAACAACTCTAGTCTGCAAAGCTATGGAGAGGATCATAATGGAGCTCATAAACAAATAAATAGGGGACTTGCAGACATTGGACCCGACCAAGTTTGGCTTCGTCAAGGGCAGATCATGCCTTATGAACTTGGTCGACTTCTTTGAAACAGTCACCAAGGCCATTGATGAGGGAAAGGCAGTCCATACAGCCTACCTTGACCTTGCAAAGGCCTTCGACACAATACCCCACTCGGGTATTGTAGAAAAACTTACCAGCTTAAATGTAAACCCATATGTCACAAGATGGGTTGCAAACTGGCTTAAGGACAGAATCCACAGGGTTAGAGTTGCTGGCGCTATGTCAGACTCCAAGCCGGTCACAAGTGGTGTCCCACAGGGCTCGGTCCTTGGCCCCCTATTGTTTGGCATCTACTTCTCAGAAGTACAGGCCAACATGGGAGGACTTTGGCTGACAAAGTTTGCAGATGACTGCAAACTGGGCGCCATAGTGGAAAGTGCATCGGACACGGATATCCTTCAGATGGGACTCTCGGAAACAGATAGCTGGTGCCAGAGCCATGGCCTGAAGTTAAACGCCAAAAAATGTATAGTCATACCCTTCGGGAAAAACAAGGTAACCCCAAGCTACCATATAGGTGGCAATCCACTAAGCACAGAAGAGGTTATCAGGGACCTGGGGACCCAGGTTGACAGTGGCCTTTCTTTTGACACTCACGTTGCTAAAGTGGTTAGAAAGACCTTCTACATTGCCCACCTGATCATGAAGGGATTCACATCCAGATCTAGTGAGGTCATTGTTCCCATGTACTCTTCACTTATCAGACCAATGATCGAGTACAATGCCCCATTCGGGATGTATCTCACCCGACATCTGCAGCAATTGGAGAGACCCCAAAAGTTCCTCACCAAAAGGACTCCAAAATCTGTCATATGCTGCCAGATTGAAGAAACTCCAGCTCTATTCAGTCGCATACCGTCTGCTCAGAGGTGACATGTGCCTGACATACAAGGCCATGTCCAACCCGGAATTAATGGACATGCTCCACCTCAAAAAATCCAAATCCACCAAAACCACTAGAGCAAGTGACTTAAACCTTAGCACGGATATAAATAGGACATGCTGGAGGGATAGATTTATCACTCAGAGACTCCCTATGCTGTGGAATAAAATCCCGGTCCATGTGAGGCAGAGCACCTCGCTGGCTCTGTTCAAGAGAAATCTTGACCTGTGGATGGGAGATCGTAGGTTTACCCCGGGAATAATCTCTGTGTCACTGCTGGACAGAGGCACAACAAACTAATGGGCACAGTATTTTTTCATATAAGGGGTGGCGTAAGCCACAAAACTTTGGGCTAGGCTTATAAATGCCTTAGGGTAGATAGCCTAGTATAAACCTATGAACCTATGATACAGATTTCACTTCCACACATTACCAACGCCAAAAGGTTGCCCAGATCTTCCCCCAAGTCAGTGGGCAGAGGCTCAAAAGCAAATACTCTCTCTCTCAAACATAAAGGCTATTCAAACTGTACCAGAAGAGGAAAAAGGACAAGGTTTCTACTCAAGACTTTTCCTGGTACCCAGAAAAGACAATTCATGGCATCCTATTCTGGACCTGTCTACTCTAAACACCTTTTTGGTGATTCCAAAATTCAAGATGCGGACTCCTCATCAGTTGCTTCCTGTGCTAGGAAAAGATGCCTGGATGGTAACACTCGATTTAAAGGAAGCATACCTGCACATTCCAATCAGGGAATCTTGCAGAAGATACCTACGCTTCAAAGCAGGCTACAATCACTACCAGTTCTCTGCACTGCCCTTTGGCTTATCTACTGCGCCCAGGCTATTCACAAAGTGCCTAGCCCCAGTCGCTGTATTTTGCAGGCAAAGAAATATTCAAATATACCCATACCTGGATGATTGTTTAATTCAGGCAGAAAGCCAGGACATACTTTTGAATCATCTGGCCTTTGTACAAAGGGTGCTAACTTGTCTGGGGTACACCATAAACATAAACAAAAAGAAATCACTCTTGATACCTTGTCAAATCATATTCCTGGGAGCAAGCTTCAATACAACTTCCCAGATGGATTTCCTCATGCCAGAGAAACAAATTTATTTGACAACCTACTTCAAACAAGTGGCCACAAAAGCCCTACTATCTGCAAGGCAAATCTACAAGCCTTGGGGTTCATGGCCTCCTGCATTCTTCTAATGCCATATGCAAGACTGCGTATGAGGAAACTACAATGGTATCTAAAAAGCCTATGGTGTCAACATTCTCAGGATCTAGAAGCAATGATTCCTATCATTACCTTGCCTACGCCTAGAGTTTCTTTGGTGAGCAGAGGCCTGCCACCAAAACAAGGGACTACCATTCACACCATCCCCTGCCGCCCAAACCCTAACAACAAACGCATCAGATTATACATGGGGGGCTCACCTGGCAGAGAAGTGCATTCAGGGCAAGTGTAACCCAAGTCAAATGGACTTGCATATCAATCAAAAAGAAATGTTAGCTGTACAGAATGCTTTGACAGCCTTCAAGGACCACATTCTTCCAGGACAATTAATGGTAAAGACGGACAACACCACTGTTATGTGGTACATAAACAAGCAGGGGGGTACCCATTCCTACCCCCCTCTGCAGACTAGCCATGGCATTGTGGAACGCAGCCCTGAGCTACCAAGTGCATCTACAAGCTCAATTCGTGCTAGGAAAACTAAATACAGTGGCAGACAAACTAAGCAGAAACCTCATGGACCCACATGAGTGGAAACTGGAACCAAGGATTTTCAACATGTTGACAAGCAAATAGGGGAGCCCAGATATAGACCTGTTTGCCTCCCCCTAGAACTATCAATTGGACAAATTTTGCACAAGGGCTTCCTGCAAACAAGCTTGAAAAGTGGATGCTCTGTCCTTCAGCTGGAAAAAACTCTCAGTTTATGCCTTTCTTCCTTTGCCTTTGCTCTTCAAAGTACTACTAAAGATTAAACAAGACAAACCAAGGACGATTTTGATTGCTCCAGACTGGCCACACCAACACTGGTGTACCCCCTCTTGCGCAGTGTGTCACGGTTGGCCCCATGGCACCTGCCTCAGACTCCTACCCTATTGTCTCAGCAGGAGAACCAGATTCTGCACCCTCAGCTTCATACACTGAACCAAGCAGCCTGGCTAATTATTTAATCTCTCCTTTACCATCCCTCAGTAAACCAGTGATGGGTATCATTTTAGAGGCAAGGAGGCCTAGTACTAGAAAATCTTATGCTGAAAAATGGAAAAGATTATGTGCCTGGAACCATTCTCAAGGGATGAGCACAGCAGTGTCCAATTTACCTCAGATTTTACAATACTTAACTGAGATGCTTCACAAGGGCCTGTCTTTCTCCAACATCAAAATTCACATCTCAGCCATTTCAGCTCATTATAACACAGAACACAGAACCTCCCCTCTTCTCTCATCTACTGCTTAAGCAGTTCCTCAGAGGGGCCAAAAATCTATGACCACCCAGGAGAGCCTCACCTTTAGCCTGGGACCTTAACTTTGTATTGGAAAAACTCACCCTTCCTCCTTTCAAGCCATCTGCCACTGCGGATTTAATATTCCTCTCTTGGAAAACAGCTGTCCTTTTAGCAATCACTTCAGCAAGAAGGGTATCTGAATTACAGGCCCTCATGGCAATAGAGCCTTTCATCATCTTTCCTGCGGACAAGATGTCCTTCAGGACCAATCCCTCCTTCTTGCCCAAGGTGGTATCCAGTGTGGCCCTTAACCAGTCCATTCATTTGCCAACCTTCTTTCCTAATCCACAGAACAAAGGGGAACAGATACTGCACTCCTTAGACGTGCACAGACAACTTAGATTCTACTTGGATAGGACTAAACCTCAAAGGAAATCTGACCAACTGCTGGTGGCATTTGCTCCAGGGGCAGAGGGAAGGCCATTTTAAAGCAAATAATTTCCAAATGGATAGGCAATTACATTCATTTCTGCTACAAGCACCATGGGAAACCTATCTCACAGGGGATCAAACCAGAGCTGCATCTAACTCTACAGTCTTTTTCAAAGGCGTGTCTACCAGGGACATCCTAGAAGCTGCTAACTGGAGTTCTGTACATACTTTCACCAAGTATTACTATCTGCCAATTTTCTCTAAATCCAGAGCTGGCTTTGCCACTGCAGTCTTGCAGGGCCTTGGTCTTAATGCTAAATTCCTCCTCCCATCCTTAGCTTTGGGAATCTACCCAAATGTGATGATTGCAGTAGTGAAACACGAAGAATATGGTACAGTTGTGTACACTTAACATAAATGTAGATGTTCGAGTGTATTCTCTGTTGCAGTCCTGGTTACCCTCCCTCCCGCCCCCCTTTCTTTTGGCTATATCTCTACTCTCCTTTACTATGCTCAAAAGCTTTTTGGTGTATTTGCTTTTTTGTTGGAGGTATAGCCTTCTATATTTATGGAGTTAATTGCTTCCCATTAGGGGGGCACCTGACATCTGGGGCAAGAAAAACTGATGTAATGGCGTCGGCTGCATGTTTTATACCCCTGATGACCTGACGCCCTGGAAGAAGGGACAACAACTGACGCAGGACCCAAGACTTTGTTAATCAGGCCGACTGAGGACTACTGCAAGCAGATAACCCAAATGTGATGACTGCAACAGTGAATACACACAGACATCTACATTTATGGTAAGTGCACACAACTGTACTTTGTAAACACAGTGGCTCAAGGAAGCACCACATCTACAAGGAGTATGTTGTGGCACACTCAGTACTCACACTGTCTGTTCGGCCTAGCAGTTGTGCTACACCTGTCATTCAGTATAAGGAGAAGAGAGCAGGGCATCCAAGAAAAATCCCAGCCGATAGGTGAAAAACCACAAGCTCCTCAACTCTCCACTGCCTGTGCTAACTTAATAGATCACTGTAAAAGGTTAATCCCCCAGGAAAGGGCATGATTGTACCTTGGAATTTATTTATTTATTTTACATTTGTTAACCTAGTAGAGTCCAGCTGGGCAAGTAGCCTGTTTTCAGCAGAGACCTGGGGAGATGAGCTCCATAAAAATAGTACAGAATAATTTAAAAGATTTACAAACAATATACAAAAAGTTTGACAGTTGCCAACAATTACAATTTACAAAAAGGTGAATGTAAAACAGAAAATGTTACATTTCCTAAGCCTTATTACAGACAGTAATATGAAACACATTAGACATATAACTAAAAACCATTGTGGTATTTTCATTTGGTAGAAGTAAGACAAGAAGATAGTATAGAAAACATTTGAATAGAAAATATTTGATCGAAGACATGATAAACTAGCCAGGAGTATTACAGGAGCATAGCCATTGCTGAGTAAGGTATTTCTTTAGGAGTGTTTTGAAGCTATGACGATCTGTGTTTTTTAAGATATTCTGGGGTAATAGGTTCCACTGTTTGGCTATTTTGAAGGAGAAGAGAGTCACCAAAGTAATTGAAACTTTGTTACCTTGAGTATAAGTTTGTCGGATGATCTAAGGGTCCTGGGGTTGATATTTAGTTGCACTAGGTTGGAGAGTGCAGGTCAGTTTTCAGGTTTGTGGATAACAGAGTGGGCATTAGTGAGCTGACTGAGGAGTAACAGACTGGGAAATTCAAACGATTGTAATCTTTGAAGAGCAAGGCAATGATGGGTCCTGTTGGGTATATTAGCAGCAAATTTTGCTGTTTTGTTATAGCAGGACTCAAGTAGATGTAAATCAGACTTGTGCAGGTTAGTGAAAAATTGAGAACCGTAGAGAAGAGTAGATAGGAGGTGGGATCTGGCTGTGGCTAGTCTGGCATTTTGAGTAAGGTAAAGTGGCCTTATGTAGTGCACCAAGTTTGATGTGAACTTTATTGTGAGTGATGTGTGTTTATTGAATGTTTGGTTGTTGTCTGTCGTGATGCCAAGTAGTTTTGTTAGGTTAACTGGTTCTATTATAGTGCCATTAGTGGAGTTGCTGGAGAGAGGAGGTGGTTTTGCTTTGGATTTCCTGTTAGAGAAGATCATTAATTTTGTTTTGTTTGGGTTTAGGATGAGTTAAAGTTCATTTAGATAATTTTCAATATCTAGAAACGACTTTTTGCAGTTTATCTTGGAGTTCTTGGGGTGTGGGAGCAGAGCAAATAAGAGTAGCGTCATCAGCATATTGAATGATAGAAGCTGATTTAGTGACAGTGTTTAGACAATTTGTGAATATAATAAAAAGGAGAGGGCCAAGGATGGAACTCTGAGGAACCCCCACAGAGACTGGGAGGAGTGTGGAGAGTTTATTATCCCATTTAGTTGCCTGTTGTCGATTAGTAAGGTAGCTAAAGAACCATTTGAGAGCTGTAACCCCCCCCCCCCCCCCCCCAAAAAAGTAAACAAATGCTCTTCTGTTCAGTTGCTCTTTTTTGGGAGACCAGGCCTACAGATCCCACACAGATTTGCTATGCAAGCACAAATTTTGAGAAAGGAAGCAAATGCAAACGTGTCTGCCCGAACACAGACATTCACATATCTAAGCTTGTTTAATGCCATGGAGGTTAACAGGTAATAGTGCTTTCTTTTTGATTATGGTAGGTGGCAGATGTTAAAATGCAGCAATGAGAGCAATGGCCTTTCTTTCCTGTCTAATTCCCTGCCATTATTCCATCAGAATTTTAGTAGCTGTAAGAGAGTTTTTTCTTTTAAAGAAAGGGTTTCTGTACCAGGTTAAGGGCTAATTCATCTAACCCATAACCACAAAAATGTGCACAATTGAGAATCTGTAAAACTGTGCTGCAGTATTTGCTACAATTTTTCTTAGTATTTTCCATGCAGATAGCTGCAGATGAGCTGTAGAAGAAGGGTAATTCTGACTACATTGCTGGTATATAGCCAACTTGATTCAATACATCTTCAAGAAATGGTGCAAGAAATGGAGCATGGCAGTTTTACTGAAGATGGACAATAAAGCAGAATTTCAGAATATTCATCTAGATAATTACTTAAAAGTGCCATCTAAAATTACACAAGAAAGGAAAGAGCGGGAAATAAAAAGCAGTGATGTGTTATCAGCCAAGAAGAGACTGATCTAATGTAAGAGCTGCTTCATCTAATAGAAGTGGATAGATGTATTCAGCTCCGCTGTTTCATCTTGTAGATAGATATAAGTGCAGCTATTCTAGGTAACTTGGTTAGGCCACATCTCAAATACTCCAATATTTTATATATATATATATATATATATATATATAGATATATATATATATATATATAGATATAGATATATATATATAGATAAATATATATATATATATATATATATATATATACATATATATATATATATATATATAGATATAGATATACATACAGAGAGTGCAAATAATGCCACAGGGGATGCATTTGGAAAGAAATGAGCATGTAAATTTGACATACAGATGATTTCAGAATGGATATTCTGCATAATATGTACAGAGGAAAATGGGAGTAATGATACTAATTGCTAGAGGGCTCCAAAAGTGATAGATGATAAAAATAGATAAAATGGTAGAGTTGTGGTAAGGGATGAGTATTACAGTGGCATGTATTTATATTGCACTGAAAACTGTTATGGAGCTTAGGAAAATTTTGGGAGAAATAATCAGCTTTCAGCAGGGAATTTTATAGGTTGGGACTGGAATTTGATTTGCAATAGTGAAAATATATTATGGGGACTTAGAAGGGAGAGTGTAATAAAAGAGGGAAGATTTCTGAAAAATTTATGAAAATATTTGGCATGGACGATGTGAATTCCTTAGTAGGAACTCTTAAGAGAATTTGCATATTATTCCATATTGTTGGGGACATGATATAAGTATTTCGGAGTGTGGATTAAAAAGGCTTGTGTTATGGCAGTAAAGAAAATTTGGGAAGAGACCAAAAAAACATGGCACAAAAATTGAGAAAATGCCAACTGTTATTTATGGATATGGATATTAAGATACAAGCAGTAAAATATTTTTAGCCCCATTAGTCTTGTTTGAGTCAAGCCATACTTTTATCAACAGGAGGAGAAGTTACGAGTAATAAAGAATTGAAGACTTTATCTGAGAGAGAAGGAGGGCAAAAGTTAAGTGGAATAAGTTGATTCTTCCATCAGAGCAAGGTGCTTTAGGTTTATCTGATTTGAAGGGATATTTCAGAGCTACACCATAAAGCCTCATATACATAGGTTCATAGGTTTATACTAGGCTATCTACCCTAAGGCATTTATAAGCCTAGCCCAAATTTTTGTGGCTTACGCCACCCCTTATATGAAAAAATACTGTGCCCATTAGTTTGTTGTGCCTCTGTCCAGCAGTGACACACAGATGATTCCCGGGGTAAACCTATGATCTCCCATCCACAGGTCTAGATTTCTCTTGAACAGAGTCAGCGAGGTGCTCTGCCTCACATGGACCAGGATTTTATTCCACAGCATAGGGAGTCTCTGAGTGATAAATCTATCCCTCCAGCACGTCCTATTTATATCCGTGCTAAGGTTTAAGTCGCTTGCTCTAGTGGTTTTGGTGGATTTGGATTTTTTGAGGTGGAGCATGTCCATTAATTCCGGGTTGGACATGGCCTTGTATGTCAGGCACATGTCACCTCTGAGCAGACGGTATGCGACTGAATAGAGCTGGAGTTTCTTCAATCTGGCAGCATATGACAGATTTTGGAGTCCCTTTATCCTTTTGGTGAGGAACTTTTGGGGTCTCTCCAATTGCTGCAGATGTCGGGTGAGATACATCCCGAATGGGGCATTGTACTCGATCATTGGTCTGATAAGTGAAGAGTACAGGGGAACAATGACCTCACTAGATCTGGATGTGAATCCCTTCATGATCAGGTGGGCAATGTAGAAGGTCTTTCTAACTACTTTAGCAACGTGAGTGTCAAAAGAAAGGCCACTGTCAACCTGGGTCCCCAGGTCCCTGATAACCTCTTCTGTGCTTAGTGGATTGCCACCTATATGGTAGCTTGGGGTTACCTTGTTTTTCCCGAAGGGTATGACTATACATTTTTTGGCGTTTAACTTCAGGCCATGGCTCTGGCACCAGCTATCTGTTTCCTTGAGTCCCTTCTGAAGGATATCCGTGTCCGATGCACTTTCCACTATGGCGCCCAGTTTGCATTCGTCTGCAAACTTTGTCAGCCAAAGTCCTCCCATGTTGGCCTGTACTTCTGAGAAGTAGATGCCAAACAATAGGGGGCCAAGGACCGAGCCCTGTGGGACACCACTTGTGACCGGCTTGGAGTCTGACATAGTGCCAGCAACTCTAACCCTGTGGGTTCTGTCCTTAAGCCAGTTTGCAACCCATCTTGTGACATATGGGTTTACATTTAAGCTGGTAAGTTTTTCTACAATACCCGAGTGGGGTATTGTGTCGAAAGCCTTTGCAAGGTCAAGGTAGGCTGTATGGACTGCCTTTCCCTCATCAATGGCCTTGGTGACCGTTTCGAAGAAGTCGACCAAGTTCAAAAGGCTCCCTTGACAAAGCCAAACTGGGTCGGGTCCAATGTCTGCAAGTCCCCTATATCTTTGTTTATGAGCTAAATTATGATCCTCTCCATAGCTTTGCAGACTAGACTTGTTAAGCTTATGGGGCGGTAATTACCAGGGTCCGTAGAGGCGCCGCCTTTGTGGAGTGGGACCACAGTTGCCGTACGCCACTCCTTGGGCACGTATCCTGTGGTAAGGCTGAGATTAAACAGCTGACTTATGTGCGGGTTTAATTCCTCATTTAGCTCGTGTAGCACACAGCCGGGGACACCATCCGGTCCCATTGATGCTGTGTTTTTAGCTTTAGAGAGAGCAGCTTTCACCTGTGCATTTGAGATGTCCGGGAGGCTACACTCGGCTGGGATAGTTATCTCTCCTTTAGGGGGGGAGAGGGGGGTGAAGTTTGCACTTTACCTGTCTGCCAGTATGTTGGCAATGTCTGTGGGTTCAGTGATTTTTGTATCATTTTGGACTAATTCTGAGCATATCTGGGAGTTTCCACCCAGGTTCCTAACATAGCTGAAAAAGGCCTTATGATTGTCCTTTGAATCCGTGGCAATTTTTCTCTCAAAATTGGCCTTAGTTGATTTTATGAGTGCTCGTATTTTTGTACTAATAATGATCAGGGGTGACTTCCCTTTTATGGATTTTGTTCTATCAAGTAATAGCTTTCTCCTCTTATTGTAAAGTTTGTTAATGGCTGGGGTCCACCAGACTGGACGTTTGCCCTTTGTGGAAAGAGTCTTGGTTTTATTTGGGATTGCCTGATCCATGCAGTCCTGGAGGTGTTCATAGAAGGCATTTGTAAGGGCTTCTGCAGCTTGGGTTGTGGTTTCCACTGGCTCAGGGGCCTTGAAGGATACCACACCAGTCTTGAGTAGTGTGAAGTTTGCTTTAGAGAAGTTCTTCACTATGGTCTTTTTTGTTTGGGGTGGGGGCGTGATGTGGATTTCCAGTGAGATTAGTTTATGATCAGATCTCACCAATGAGGGATATACTTCCGGTGTGGAGCATTTTGTCCCCATGTTTGTGACAATGAGATCTAGTATATTTTCTCTCATGGGAACAGTGACTAGCTGTTCCATGGCATTTGAATTTATGAACTCCAGGAACCCGTTGGGCTAGAAAGTTAGGGCTTGAGTAATGTTCCCAGTCTATATTTGGGTAGTTGAAGTCACCCAATATGATGGTGTTTGGAGATACATTTATACCCTCCAGTGTCTTCAGGAAGGCTGTGTGGGGTTCCTGAGTTTGAGAGGGTGGCCTGTAGCATGCTACAATTTGTAGAGCAGTTTTGCCTATGGTTAGTTGCTCCTGGATGGTTTCCGAAGCTTCGTGCGTTGCCACCAACCTGGAGGTGTGGGTATCCTTTATGAATATGGATACACCCCCTCCTTTTGTGGTGTGGTCCGGGTTTTGGGGCCGGAACACATTATATGAGGTAAAACCTAATAGTGCCGGGGTGCTCTCAGGAGCCTTGAACCAGGTTTCAGTTACAGCACAGACATCGATGTTCTCCATACTGAGAAGGGCCTCGAGTGAGTGCATTTTGAGATTTAGACTTCTGGCATTGAGCAGCATTACCCTCAGTTTCTTCCCATTTTTGTTTTCTAGGGTGGTAGGTTTAGAATTTGAGCCTTGCCTAAAAAAGGCACTATGGGGGTGGCAAGAGCCTTAGCCAATATCCGGAATCCCAGGGGTGACAGGTGCAAGCCGTCCCTTGCGAAGCAGCGTGGCTTGTCAAGCATGTCATCCCTAACACAAGCAAAGGGTTATAATTTAGAGTAGAAAAGGAAGATGAAGCAAAGGGAAGTTCAAGAAAGAGAGTGGGATTTTTGATGAAGATCCTAATGGGAATAATAATGATGCATGTTATTATATTCATAAATTAACAGAAAGTATTCTAAGAACTGAGCAAATATGAGAATGGAGAAGAGAGATTTTGCCAGTAGGGTGACTGCAAGTAAGGATACATAAAATAGGTAAGAGGGGTCTAGAATTTACTGGAGAAACTTGGCAATGGAACCAAGATATTGGGAGCAAATAACTCAAGCAGGAAAGGTAATCAAATGGGATGAGGCCAAGAAGACATTTAGAGTGCAGGCTAGGGACTGCCTTCCCTATCGAGAGTTAATCTCAAAGTACAGGCAAGTAAAAGGGTATATAGAGGAGTTTAAGTGAAAGACCTTCTCTGGTAGACTTATTAGTTTAATCTACAACAGAAGCAGCTGTTGTATTTTATGATAACTATAAGAATCAGTCAGAGGAGGTTGAAAAATATTAGGAAGAGAGACTGGAAAAGCAGTAAGAAAACAGTAGGAAGATGTGTATGGCTCCCAAATATGCAACCAAGTTTAGGTTTACGATCTTTGCTTGGAAGTGTTTGCACAAGTATTTTTATACTCCAAACAGACTTCAAAGAATTTTTCCTCATATTGATAGCAAATGTTGGGGGTGTGATGGAGAAGAAAGACTTAACTGGGAACATTTATTTTGGGAGTGTAATGAGATGCAGATTTTAAAAATTCCCTACAGAGTACTGTATCAAAAATTTTGAGTGAGCAAACAGCTGTAAGGAAAATATATGTTTTGAGCTGGGATACAGGATCTGAATTGTCTATACATACTAAGACCTTATTAAGTTTAATTCTGTTGGCTGCCAAAAAAACAATTACTAGAAAATTAAAATCTAAGTCCATACCAACTGTATTTGAGGTATTGAATATTATAAAAGAGGCAAAAAAAAAAAAGCTTGAAGAGGGATCTTTAGAAAAAGGTAGTAGCAAATTACATAGAAGTAAATGGAAATTTTGGGAACAATATATGTGTAATATTTTTTAGAAGAAGGAATAATGTTTAAGGGAAGGGAGGAAATCGTCAATTTTTTCACGATGGTGGACTGATGATATTAGCAAAGAAAATGTGATGTATATTGTATTTAAATGAAAAATGTTAAAAATGTTTTCTCTTCTCGTAGTGATTGTCTTGAGTGATTTAATAAAAGTATTAGCATGCACGTTTTTTTTAGCATTGCTTTCTTACCTTTACTGTTCTTCGTAACAGAATCTGTGCAAGCAGTCCTCCTGCATGGTACACTTAACGTTTTGCACAGGTGTCTGCTCCATATTCCTTTCTTATTCCAAGCCCCCTTTAATTATTAAGTTCAAGTTTACTAAATCCTAGTAATACCAGTATTTTACAAAGTCAGAAATCCAAATATATATGTAGGTTCATAGGTTGGTACTAGGGCCTAGGGCCCTAGGGCCTTATACAAGCCTAGCCATAACAATTCCCTGGATATTTCGACCTACAATATTTACTTCCCTGGACCTCTTTTTGTTGGTTTTATTTCTGATTGCTGTATTTATTTTATAAAACCATCATCCATTTCAACCATGTTGGGGTCATTTTCTCATAATACTTTCTAGGGCTACTAACATTAGCAAATGGAGTAGTACCTTTTTTCCTTGAGATTTTAATCTCATGGTCCCAAGAGAGCAGAAATAGGTGATTTGCCACCACAGCATGGTTCCTCCTGCAGAGGTGATATGATTGAACTCTTTCCTTAAATGGTGCTAATCTGGCGCAATTCCATAAAATATACTCCAAATTACCTTATTGTTCTCTTTCACATGTCCAGCATGTAGTGGTGACTTCTGGGAACATTCTGTTCTCCTTAGCTGGAGTTTAAAAATTCCTCTGCAGACACTTCATTAGAATGTTTTTAAACGTGTATACTTTGTTGCATATTTGTTGACTTCCAGTGTTTAAATATATGTGTTTTTCTGTAGTCACCCCCCCCCCATTGTGTCTGATAATAGTGTGTGTCTGTTTGTGTGTGTGTGTATGTGTGTATGTGTATGGGGTAAGTTAGTCCTGTTTGTGAGTGTGACTGAAATATTTGCTTTCCTCCATTCTGTCATAACCTTAGTGTTTTCCATTTGTCCCCAGGGGTCAGGGTTGGCGTAATGGTAAGGTGATTACCTCACAGACACAACATACAGGGTTTGATTCTCACCTTTGAAGGGAAATTAGCTAGGCTTAGAAATGGCAACAGAGCAGAAATAGGTGATTTGCCACCACAGCATGGTTCCTCCTGCAGAGGTGATATGATTGAACTCTTTCCTTAAATGGTGCTAATCTGGCGCAATTCCATAAAATATACTCCAAATTACCTTATTGTTCTCTTTCACATGTCCAGCATGTAGTGGTGACTTCTGGGAACATTCTGTTCTCCTTAGCTGGAGTTTAAAAATTCCTCTGCAGACACTTCATTAGAATGTTTTTAAACGTGTATACTTTGTTGCATATTTGTTGACTTCCAGTGTTTAAATATATGTGTTTTTCTGTAGTCACCCCCCCCCCATTGTGTCTGATAATAGTGTGTGTCTGTTTGTGTGTGTGTGTATGTGTGTATGTGTATGGGGTAAGTTAGTCCTGTTTGTGAGTGTGACTGAAATATTTGCTTTCCTCCATTCTGTCATAACCTTAGTGTTTTCCATTTGTCCCCAGGGGTCAGGGTTGGCGTAATGGTAAGGTGATTACCTCACAGACACAACATACAGGGTTTGATTCTCACCTTTGAAGGGAAATTAGCTAGGCTTAGAAATGGCAACCCGTAAGGGCAACTACCTTAGCACTAGCTAAAATCTGTACTTTTTGTCCATTTAATACCAGATTAGATGGTTCTTTGCTAACTGAGCTACATAGTAATCTACAGAGAAATCCTCGTCTTTCCTTTGTAATTGCATCCAAAATCTTGTTTTATAGGTTACTAGTTCCTTCCATTTAGGAAGGTAATCTTCCACCAGCATTATGTATAACAAACACAACTGAGTTGCTTCAAAGTAACCCTTGAGGTTTGGCTTTCCAGTCCACCTTGACTATGTAGCAACATCATTTTCTTTCACCTTACTTTTTCCCATTCCAGATGAAATCTTTCAGTCCTTGTCTAGGCTTTGGAAGATCTTGTTGTCAGGTATGTATAAATATGGATGACCTACATACAACACCAGGGGGACCAAGAACATTTTAATTAATTGTATTTTGTTGGCTAAATCCAACTTTAGGACTTTACCTACTCCTGTTTTACTTAGAATCTTCTGCTGTGTTCTTCCACATTTCCTGGGTTGCATCTGATATGTCCTGCTTCATCCAAACTCCCAAGTATATTTAACTTCATGACCCCAAAGGTGTGGATACTGCTACATCAAATCACATGTAGGGTATTATTCATTGTAATTTTGTTTTAGCTTCATTAATCTTAGAAGAAAATGGAAGAACTGCAGTCTTGTAAAAAATGTACAGATATTGGGCTTAATGGTAGTTAAATATATTGTCAGACTACTGTCTACAAACAGGACCAGCTTAGGTTGTATACCTTGCCAGTTATATCCCTTAATATTAACTTATATTTTAACCGCCAGTGTCTCTGTGTACATATGAAATAATGGTGATAAGGGACACCCCTGACTCTCTCCATTAATTTTAAGGACAATGGCAGGTTATCTCCCACCTTTTTTATTGTCTACAAACCTTCATATATATTTTTTGTTACCTGAATATATGTTGTGGAGAAGCCCATTCTGTCCAAAATCAGATGCAGAAAGGTCCTACTGACATCAAATACCTACTGTGCAGGTACACTAACAGCAGAGGCTTCTTACTGAATTCCACTTCTTTTTGAGTAGACAGTATTTTGTTCATGCTAACAAACGTTTGTATTCCCTCAACAAGATCACATTGTTTGCTATGTGTCTAACCTCACAAGAATTTTGCTATTCTCTCATCAGTCATAGACATAAAGATATACCTGCAGTTTTTCCAGAAGGTTGCAGTGTAAGGGTTACTCTGATTTAATTCACCTGCCTCTTAGTCAGTTAACCTAATTGGTATTCCTTCAAGAACTCCTGCTTTGTCTGTTTGCTCTTTTATCCTAATTTCTCAGCCTCAAATAGGTTAGCATAATATTTCTTAGAGAATGAAAGAGATTGTATTGTCTCTCTCCCCTTCTTTTTTTTTTAAACTATACTTGATTTTGGGACTCCTTATTTTATGTATTATTCTCTCCAATTTCTTTTGACTAACTCTTCTAGCTAAAATCATCTGTGACCTTGAATTAAGATAAAAGAATATTTGTTTATAGTTCAGTCATATCCTTCACCCTACATGTTTTTGTTTTGTTCAACTTCTTGCAGTTTTTGTACTACTTCTGCTTATTCCCTTCTTATGTTTTGTAAAGCTTTGAGCTTCTCTAGGTTTCCCCTAAAAATGCTTCTAACTTTCTGCCATAGTTCCCTTTCCTTTATTTGTACTCTGATTCTTTTAAGACTTGTTGTTGAGTTTTTCCAGTCTTCAAGTAAGTTTCTATCTTTAACAGACCCTGTGTGGTATCCAAAGTCCAGTCCCTGAAGTCCTTTATATCAAGCAGGTAGGTTACCCTTTCCTGCAATTATTCTCATTTCTGCTGGATAATGATCTTTTAATACAACTGAATGTGTTTCTGGAGACCTTATCAGATGTAAGTGCTCTTTTTATATTTATGTATATATTCTGTCAAGCCTGACTCAGACTCATTAAGCCCTCATACCATTAAAGGTTAAAGTAACTTTTTTTAAAAACCTCTGCTCTCTTGACATACATTCCTTTTTTTATGTCCACCTGATAACATCATTGTATGCACATCTTGTTCCAGTCACCTCCCTGGAGCATCTTCCCTTGTTGGAAGCTCACAGATCCACACACAATTATTTTTAACTCTTCTTCTCCTGCATGTAGTTATCAAAATTATCCCTCCCCGAGCCATGAGGACAGCCAGTACTTTGATCACAAAAGCAAAACAAAAAATGCCCAGATTGTTTTGCAGTTGATCGCCTTAAAGATCAAGTTTAAATGCGTGAAACAAACTTCTTTTCACACAAAAAGATGCATGCAAACTTTTTTTTTTTTAACAAGAAACATCTTTATTAAATTATCATGTATGATACTGGCAACTCTACATTTACATAAATAAAAACAAACCATACAGACAGTCTCGGTTGCAAACATACATTGCAAACCATGCTGACACACAACTGTAGCTGCAAACATTATACATCACTTGTAATATATCCAGTCGTTGTCAGTCAGCCATTACATGGCTCATTCAAATCCTGCCTTCTTTTAAACCTTGTTCCTCCTCCTCTGCATGCATTGATCGCACATTTCCCATTTTTTCCTGTGTAATTTGCTCCTACCCTTTTCTAGGATCTTGGTACTTCTCCTCTTAAAATATTGTTAAACAAAACCTTTCAGATCTTTATCAGTTTTTTCCCTCCTAGCTTCCAAACTTTCACAGAAATATCAATTCCTGGAGTCCTTCCTGTAGATTGGTTGTACATCACGATTTTTATCTCATCTCCTATTCTAACCGTTAGTAAATGAGCTTCAGCTACCACTAACTTTAACGTATTTAATTCTTCCATAAACATTTCCATTTGTACCTTTTTCTTGATCTTCGTATTTCTCTGCTTTATACAGGCTTTCATAGAATTTCTGAAATATTTATAGTACCTCTACAAGATCTTTTGTTACCGTCTTTGTTATAGGTTTGGCGACAGCCCTTTCTACTTTCTGTTGCCTGAGTCGTGTGAAAAGTTTTTGTGATCTAGTGTTATTAAAAAACTACTGCTTAACAGCAGTCTTTCTAAACTTGTGTATATTGTCAAGGTAATCCCATATTTTCGATCTAGCATTCTGCAGTTAATCCTCATCCTGTTCTGTGAGATTTCCCCTATTTTGCAATACTTTAATGTTTGTCAGTCCTTCTAAATAATTCTTGTTACTACTTAACCGTAGCGCTCTCTTTTATTTTCACCCTATTTTTAAACTCCACCTTAATTTTTATCCCACTCCCTAACTATATTTTCAGAAGGAATTTCTATCCTCTTAAATAATAGCTCCTGAGTAATCTCTGCTAACCATTCCTTAAATTCTTCTCTTTTCAACAGACAGGTGGGATAAGCGCCAGTGTCTCATTTTTATTTCATTACCCTTTTTTTATTTTAGTTATTATTGGCACATTATTGGGGTCATATCAAGACCTTCAATTAAATACATATGCTCCTGTGAAATGTAAGTTCTGTTTTGTACCTTGGGGAAATTCCAGTCCCCACCTGTAAGTAATATTCCTTTCTGAAAACTGATCATTTCTCCCAGAATTTTCTTAAGCTCCATTATAGCAGTTTTAGGTGGAATATAAATGCATGCCAGTATATTCCTCCTCCTTTGCCAGTAGCCCCTTAACACTACAAATCTGCCATTATTATCTTTTTTATTCTCTTCTATCACTATTGAAGCTCCTCTTGCAATTAACATAAGTACTCCTCTTTTCCTTTGTCCTAGATATTCTGCTGAATACATTATGAAAACCTTTATCAAATTCACATGTTCAGTTCTTTACAAGTGCGTCTCCTGTAACATAGCTGTTTGCACTCTATATTTTTAATATAGTTCACTATTCATTCTTTTTTTTGTCTGTGAGACCATTGACATTTAAAGACATTACAGAAAGCATCATTGTCTTAAAAAGTTATTCCCACCTTTTAACACCTTTTTTGTTAAATGTCTGGTTCCAGCTTTTGTGGTACATGCATGAACTGGCAGGTTGAACTTTCATATAGTTGTTTCTTGTCATATCCATTTTGAGGCTCTGTTACATCTTACAATACTTGTTTTATTGAAGGCCATCAAAAAATCAAACAACCCCCAGTAACCACCTAAAACCTATTGATTTAATACTAGCACACAAAACTGTATACATCCTCAAATATTGAAGTTTTACCCTCCTGATAGAAAAAAAGTGCCCCAAACTGGTAGCCACACTTACATACTTCAGTTAACCTAAAAGGAAGGTTGTCCATGCTAAGACGCATGGTGCAGTTAGTGCTTCTACTAAGTGCTAACTGGTTTTGTCTCATCTTCATAGCTCTCCCAGCTGGGAAAACCCTTAAATGCTTTTAGAGAACATGATGATCTAGCCAGTTTCTCTTTTCTTTCTTTTTTCCCCAAACCAATCACACTCCACCAAACTGTAAGTAATTTCTCATTGTCATATTGTGTCCATGGAAACGTGAGAACCAGACAACCAATTTCTCGTTATCAGATTGTCTCCGTGGAGACATGAGAACTAGTCAGTCGATTTCTCCTTATTAGATTGTTTCCATGGAGACATGAGCGCCAGATGCAGAATTGATACTAAGCATACATTCATTTGCTACAAAAAAGCCTCATAATATTCAATATTTTTTTTCATTTACCTGCTTTCTCTTAAAACTTGTTACTAAGTCAACCTAAGGTCCTTAATCTCGCCATTCCTCCATGCAAGAATGAGGAAAAGCACATTCATTTTTCTTTTGTCATGCTCTTTTAATCAGGCTTTTTTTCACATTACAGTGCCTGCATTTCTTATAACTAAAAAAGAAGAAAGAGAGAAGGGAGAAAGGAAAAAAAACAGCACCTATTTTTAATCCATATTACACTTAAAAAAATAACTGAGAAAACTTTACTTTACAGCAGGCAAATAAAAACACCATAAAAATAGTACTATTAAGGAAAAAAAAGTATTCTTTGCTTACATTTAACATTCACCCCTCTCTTCCCCTCCCCAAAGCAGTTTTCTGAGTATTAATGACATGAAGTAGTGCATATACTTTAAAGTCCCCCACAAGTCTACAAATTCTGAAAAAGTCCAATATTTCTAGATTTTCTTGTTGTGTCACATTTCACAAATATAATTATTGCATTGTAATCCAACATTGTTACTGGTTTTATTTATTGTCTCCATTTCCCAAATCTTGTCTGTGCTTTATTTCCAAAGTACTCTCAATTCTTTTAGTCAACTGCTGTGCTCCCTTCCTTCTCTCCAACATTTTGAAATAGTGGAAAAGATTTCACAGTTACAGTCTCTGTGGTCTTTATTACCAGAACAAGAAGCAGCAGAATATCCTGTTTTCACGGCTCACTTTTTGTTGGACAAACTTTTGTATTTCCTCCTTAGCATGTACGTCATCAAAAATTATTTTGTTTCTCAGGGTTGAACATATGTTGAACATAACTGGATGCAGTGGTTTGAATCTCACACTTGCTTCTCAACATTCCCTGAATAATTGAATACATTTACTCCTTTTTAGCCTGGTTTACAGTAAGTAAACATTCTCCACATGTACTCTGCTGTCTCCCACTTTTAGTATTATGTCCTCCTGCTACAGTTTTGACAGAATCAACTCCTGCTGGTAGAATTGCATCTTTCGGCCGAACCAATGTCCAGCCTTCATCAGACAAACAGCGGAATCTCTGATGTCAATGGTTTTTATATTGTTAAAAAATGGTAGTACCAATCATAACAAAATGCATTACTTAATGAAAATGTTACCATGGTAACCTTAAAACGATATTACAATTAGGTAATATCAGACATGATTTGATGTTACTTAAATCAGATACTTAACGCATTCTTTATTTTTCATTTTATGTAATAACACGTTGTATAAGTAATTCTTTATATTTGATTTTCTGCATCTAGTATCTGATTCCGCTGTTTGTCTGATGAAGGCTGGACATTGGTTCGGCCGAAAGCGCTTACGTGTATCTGGAATTATTAAATTCTTTTTATATATTTTCAAGCTGTCTCCAGTTGTGTTCCTACTCGCTTTTGGTTGTTTCGTGGATTTTCACTAGTCGAATTGTTTGTAGAATTGCATCTTTACTATCAAAGTTCTAGGTTGCTTTTCTATAGCCAGGTTTGGAGCGCACACACGATGTGCCCGTTCAACTAACAACTCCTGTTGTGGAATACCAGTCCAGTATGCAGTCTGTTCCATTCAGCTTCTCTGGTATGCTGAAAATCTCAGGTTTTGTGTATGTGCTCTGTCCTCTAATTCTGTTCTTTTTTGAAACATCTCTTCCTGAGTAGTCTCATATTCAGCCAGCCTTTTTCTTCATTTCAGCCTCTGATTTTTGCAGCTTTATCACCTCATCTGATTATTTTTTTAAAGCTTCTTCCATTTTTTCCAGCCTTTTGTTGTTTGTGTTCATATACTTCATCAGTGTTTTATTTATTTTAAGCAGATCTGTGTGCCATTGTCTTGTAAGTTACTGGAAGTTGCCTTGCTTTTTGCTAAAGAGCTGCAGAACATTCCCCAGTCAGTGTTTCTTCCTCACTTTTTGTAGCTGATTTTTTTCCCCAGGTGCTCGGTATTTCTTTTTTCCTGGCATCCGAGCAGTACACTTTCTAGCCAGTTACTGAGATGTACCCATAAACACAAACGTCTACTGGCCTTCTCTGTTGAGTTTCTGTTTTCACACTGGGAGAGCTAAAGTTAAGCTGTTACTCAATGTGCGGGCATCTTGGAAGTCCATAAATCATGTTCTGTTTTAATATGTAGCTGTTATGTCCAGACTCAGTAGCTGAACAGGTAGCAGACTTGCTTATGATGCATAAGCCTGTGGATTCCATTCATACACCAGGTAGCTGGATTATTTTTTTTCTAATACTGCCACTGTAGTGCAGCAAAAGGAGGTGCTGCAACTTTGAGTGCGTCATCCTTCAGATAAAATATTAAACTGAGGCCAAATCTGCATGAGCTAGTGGTAACTTGGGTAGATGTAAAGGATCCCAGCGTATTTTGCCATGGCCAAATTTCCCCTAGTCAATATGAATACTACCTCAGGTCTTCTGTGAAGAGAAGGCATTGGCCTTATGGAACTAACCTGGTCAACAAAGTGTAAAATATATTTGCAACATCATTAATTTTCATAGTTGTATATTATTTCTGTAACAGACCTCACATGGAAAATACTTCTTTGTACCATCATGTTCCATAACTTCTGTTTATTTCAAGCCTTTCATAAACATTTATGGTCACTTACCCTTAACTCTTTCTTGTAATTCTTACACAAGTAGAATCAAATCTTTTGTCACTGGAGGGGAAACAAGTTTCCGTTTTCTAGTACTGGCATTTTTTTGCTATTAATATCAGATTATGAATATACCTTTTTTGTCTGAGTTCAAGTTACTTACTGTGGGGGGGGCCCCAAGGAAAACCATTTGAGACAACAGTATTATTTTTTCTGCCCTGTGTGTAGCTAACACTTTCTGTATTCTGTCTTTGGATGCACTCAACAATGGACAGCCCCAAAAGATGTTTACTCAGTCCTTTAACTTCCCAGCTGCAACTCTCAGCACTATGGTGAAGCACTCAGACATCATACGCAGGCAATGTTGTTCAATTTATCAGTAGTAATAATTTTGCAATGCCCTCTCCCATTGTTTCCTAAATTTCTTTCTAATCTTTCTTCCTACACATAGTTTATAAATATCTGATTTAAGTCTGAATGTACTGGGTAATCTCCTAATTCATTTATCTTTAAACCATTTTCTTCAGCAGTGGGTAATTTTCTGCCTTTCCTGTAGTAAGTTTAAATGTATTCGCCCTCTTAGCCAAAACAATGTATAGATCCCTGTAAGACTTCACCAAACTGTTTCTTTAAAAAAATTACCATGATATAATTTGACTTTCTTGCAGTAGCAGATCCCAGCGTACAAATGACAGTCCTTCAACTTTTGCTTAACTGTCATGTAAATAAAAATAAAAAGAACCAATCTGGCAAAACAAGCCAAGGAGAAAGCAAAACCAGAGGCGAAGTCAGATGCATGGAATGTTTACTAAATTAGTACTTTCTTCCCAAATATGTTCAGGAACTTCTTCAGATAACACTACGACTAAAAAGCATGCACGTATATTAAAAACAATACTAATTACATGGCTTAATGGATCAAATCAAAATGACTAATTAAACCAAAATAACTGATGTAAAACTGTCCTATTACCACTTAATAGCACTAAGCTAGAAAAAAAACGAGATAATTTAACTGTGATGTAAAACAAAAATATTCATTCAGTACATGGAAATCCATAATATTCTTGCATAAATACATACAAAATATAACATTAAAATTCATTTATCCTACTGTAATCATAAGCATCTAATAATATCTGTCACTAACAATTTCCCTGTTCCTCTTAAATACCATATCAAAACCAGAATTCAAATTTCCATGGACCTGTCATTTAAACTGGGTGATGTACAGCATTTAATTTGATTTGCCAGTACAGTGCTCTTTGGTATGACCTTTGCTTAGAAATATCTTTTTCCACTGAACCTGACACTCGCACCAAGGGAGGTCTTTAAATGTGCAGCCCATGCATAAAGTTCCATGTTGGGAAGTATTAATCCTTCCGACTTGGTAGGGAGAGCCAGCAAATGCCACCTGTACATTTTGCGGTACGATACATGGTTATCAGACTTTAAGAACATTAAAGACAAATTTGAGAAATGGTAGAATGTAGAGCCTGATGTACGTGTAAAATCAATGACAGAAAAACTGTTTACAGATTGGACCCTCTGAGTCATATCTAGACGGAAATTCCATTAAAGCAAGTTGCTTTTCATTTTTGTTAATGTTCCTTATGATACCTTACAAGACATTTTGATTTGCATATATGTGCCATAATTCTTTGTCCTCAGAAATGGAAATTCTTCCATATTATTAGGTGAGGAAATATAATGGATCCTAACTACTTCTGTTTTCAACATCTTAATCTTGTACCATGCTGTTGTACCAGACTCCTCCACAGCTTTGTTAGTAATCCTGAGTCTGCCTCCATATTTGTTAGATTTACTGACATATTGTCAAAGAAAACAGTTAACTAAGACAAAAAAATTATCCATTTAGTAGAGACATCCATTCTAAAATGCAAGTGGTTCTAAATGGATGACAAACAGCAGTGGTGAAAGGGGACATTCCTGCCTGTGACACCACCTGTAAAGGCAAAAAGCCGAGTATAGGCTAGCACTTCTTTTAATGTTAGCTGTTGCATCCTGATAAAGAATAGCAAGAACGTTTCTGAATTTGTGAGGAAAATGCATGCGTTCTAACACTGAATCGAGGTATGCCAGTTTGAATCTATCACATGCATTTTCAGCATCAGACTCAAAACGAGTAAGGGTATTTTCATATTGGACACCACCTCAGTAATTAACTGTCTTTATAACATTGCCAAAAGTGGTACATCCACAAACAAAACCTGACTGGTCAGGATGAAGTAAGTCTGTCAGACTCATTACCATTGCCGGAATAATTTGTTGTCATGGTTTAAGACCAGTATGGCCCCGTATAATGGCATCAACATGGGATCCTTACCAGGCTTCAAAATGACAGATACTTCAGCTTCATGAAAGAGAGAAAGGTACAGACAGTTAACTGAAGTCACATTAAATAACTTAAGGAACTTGTCCATAAACTTTTGGTGAGGCACCTCAAGGGGGAGCGCATCTGGACCAGGTAACTCTAACTAACTTCATTAGTGGCTGTTGCAATTCCAGCAAAGAAGCCTTAAACAGCATTTCCCTTGTCGGGTACAAAACCTGAGGTGTTAATGTAAAAATCAGATATGCCCATAAATTATCTTCTGTGTTGGTGCTGTGTCCTTCATGGGAATCAAGCTGTGTCTAATAACCTTTGAATTCTCCCAATCCTCTGATGGAATTTTAAAAATGTTTCCATGTTATAATCCTTTAATTTTGCAAATCATCTGGTCTGCATTTCTAACTCTAAACTGCGTAGCTAGAAATTTCTACGCTGATGGATAATGATCCAAAACTTTTATACCTAGAGATCTGACACTTAGATTACCTGCTGCAGTTTAATGTTGATCAGTATCTTAAAGAAAACCATACTATCCCATTGTATTTAGCTTAGTTTTTCCAATGAGTTCCCCTACAAACCTCACAGTTTTTGCAATATAGTGTTTCTCACTTTTAAGAGTAGACTCCTTTAACAAATAAACTCTCCCAAAACTTCTCACTGAGAGACTATACCCAAGTATCATCCCAGTCAGTTCCCCATTGTGTAAAGAAATCCTTAAAGCACTGCATATTCTCCCTCGGACAAAAAAGGTTAAGCCTCTTCTGTTTGTTACATGGTTTCCCCCCAACTTGCATGTAATTAGTACAATGAAGTGGAGTGAAAGGCTAGACAGACAAAGCCCTTTACAGTTTTTTTTTAAAGAAAATGTATGGTAGGCAGAAAGAGAGGTGAAGACTTCCCCAAAACAAACCAGGGCACTTTACCCAAGGACTGCACATCTGCGACAGTTGACCTAGAATACAGGGGGAGAGAGAGCCCTATAACATTAATCTGTCTGTCAGGCACCTGCAGGACTTGGAAGTTTTTTGCAAGTTAAAGTAAATTACTCTGTGTTTTGAAACACCTCTCTGCTTTCCACAGCGATAAAGGAAGGTAAGACTTGTGTGTTCTCTATATTTAGACGTGTGCAGATTTAAAAAATTTTGTTTGGAGCAGTAAAACTCATGATTCTAGGAAACAGTACATTATAGGGCCTATTACTACTCATCAGCATGCAATTGTTTGGACATTTAAAGGGGCAAGCTCAAGAAGTACTAGATTTGAGCAAAAGTGGTGGAATTAAATAAATGCTGAATGGAAGTTTTATATCCTTAGAGAGAGAGTAGAAAGGAAATAAATGGTTAAATGGAGTTAGACATAAGATAGTAAGGGTGAGGCTTGAACTTTTACATTTCGTTAAGTGGATTAGACTTGGCTTCCTGTGTTGTGGGGTGGACAGTTTTCACTGAAGAGATGAAATTGGTTTAGACTGAAGGCAGCAAAAGTTTAAGAATACATACAGTTATGCAAACTCTATTGTATGGAGACGGGCTAAGCTGGGTTAGGGGAATGCACTGAGTGACCTGTTGCTGACAACTTGGAACAGAAATGTGACCAGTACTTTTTTTATTCTAAATAAGTATCTCTGTGTGTCTCTGTGGAACTGGGTTTTTTTTTTTTTTTTTTTTTTTTTTTTAGATTTAGTAGATGTATGGGAAAACACGAGGGGATCTTAAAGCTTTATTTTAAAATGGGATATTGCTTTTTGGAAGTGATCTAGAATTTCGAAAAAAACAATTATAGAAACTTGGACAACAGAAGGTTGAAAAAAGAATAAGGAAAATTTAGGGACCTTAAAACTGACAAAATAAAGAACCAGAGGAACATTCAGATATACTGAACTTTTTTACTGCGATGATGAAAAGGAGGTTGGAAAGACCTTCCTGTGTGAACTGAGCAGGAAATAAGGAGTATTAATAGCACCAAAAAAACAGTAGAGGCAGTAAAGAGCAAATCAAGGCACAGGCAATGCATAAGATTCCAGGGAAAATGGAATCGCTTTTGAATTATAGAATGTATGGAGGTGGGGGTGGAGATATTATTAGAACCATAGCAATAATAAACTACAAAGTGAGAAGTTTACAAGATCCTGGAGAAGGGCAGTGATAGCAGTAATACAAAAAAAGTAAATACTCAGTGGGCACAGGTTCGTACAGGTGTATATCTATTCTTAAATGCAAGTACAAAGGTTTTATTGTTACAGTAACCCAAACTTTGGTAAGGCTATATCAAAACTAATAGATATAGACCAGAGTGGGCTTGAGGAGCCAGTAAGAAATTGATTGCCAGCTTTAGTAAGTTTAGATTTTGAGATGGCTTTCTGGAGGGTCTGCTGGGTTTTACCTTTTGGAAGCTATGCCTTAGAGAATGACTTAAATTTGTTAAGAACATATATGAAAATTAATTGTTAGTGACAAGATGGGGGGGGCGGGGGCTGTCTCAAGAGTTTACATTAAAGCATGGTACTAGGGAAGGATGTCCTCTGTCTCTGTCCTGTTCTGTAGTACTATTTGCAGTGTATTTGGAACAATTGACAAAAAGGTAAATTCTGCAATCTGGTTAGAGGTGAGGAGATATTGTTTGTGGATTGTCTTTTTTTTGGTTAGACCAGGGCAGGACACACTAGAACTTTATTCAGTATTGAAAAGATTTTGGTTCCTGGCAGCATACAAGATACATCTCAGTAAAGCTGAAGCTATAGCATAGAACTCTGTCCCCCCATGTGACTTGGTACAATTAATTCCATCCTTAAAGTGCTAACTACAGAATGAGATATTCAGAAGTGTGGTTAACTTTGACTTTGACTTGACAAAGGAAATTCATAAAGCAGCTAGATATGTGGGAAGACACAAAACACAAGGTAATAGCATCATTTTTCTTTTTTTCTGGTTTCCCTATTGGACCTGGATAATAAAATACTGGCTATGAAGATGTCCATTGTTCATCTAAATTTGTGTACTGGACATCCCTTTTTCTACCAATCAAAAGGGAAGTTTTAGAACTTAATGCCAAGAGAAAGAGAACAAGCTTTATTTGGGTGTATAAAAGACCCCGGGGGAGGTGGGAAATGTTGATTCTCCCATTGGAACAGGGTAGGATTGGAAACTTACAAATTAACAAGACTGTTAAAGGGTAGAATGATTAAGGTAGCTTATGTAACTCAGTCTGAGAGTGCCACTCTGGTGTGACCAGCTATGGAGTCTCCCAGACCTTCTGCTTTCAAGGAGGTGAGAGGGTCTTCTCTCATATGAGAGATTCGACTAATCTTTTTCGTCTTTGGATCATACAGTCCTGCCTTCTTTAGGTCAAAGTTCTGATCCTCTCAAGTCTGTTTTACAGGGACAGTCAGCCCCCATCAAGCATTCAGTCAGTCCTCCTCGAGGACTTTCCCATCTCTTCGGGTTCCTCTACAGATCATCCAATTGAGGAGGTTCCCTGAAAGAGAACATGTAAGAGGAAATATACAGATTTCCCTCTAGAGTCCGTCACCGAAGACACGGACTTCGATGAAGGGGAGGGAGTCCCCCAGATATCCACCGAATGATGTCTGCTTTAGAGACATCCAAGAAATTCTCAAACAAAATAGTGGTTTGTCCTCTGTTTCCTCCTCCCTAGAGGAGTCAGTGTTCTGGAAGATTTTGGGTCCAGCCCATCTATGTCTTGGATGACTCCCCTGACATTTCTTGCCCCCCCCCCCCCAAGGACAGGCCAGACTTGAGCAAGAGAGTTCCTGTTGATTCTGTGGTTTTGGCTGCAACCACAAAGAAGGAGCTAGCAGAGCAGAGCTGCTCTCTCCATCTCCCTAAGAGAGAGAGTCCAGGGCGTTGGACAGATTTTTGTCTCCGCAACCTTTGCCTTATAGTCTGTGAATTACTTGGCACATTTCACAACATTACAGTGGGATTTGACTAAGGAACTTTACAAATCCCTCTCCAAGTCCATGGAGGATTTCAAGAAGTCTTCTTCACAACTGACCACACTGTTATGTATCTCTAATGCATTCATGAGACTATTTTCCCATGCTGCAGAGGTTATATCATGGGTGGTGAATTCAGGCATAGCTATTAGGAGATTTGTCTGGATGCTTGTGTAACTTTGTGGAGCCTTTCAAGTCTTTTCAGCAGTTCTCTCTTTGATGGAACGTCTGTGTGTGACCCCACTATAAACAAAATACTTCCCTGGAATGAACAAGATGGACAGACCCTGTCCTGCCATAGGGATATACATTTTTCTACCCCTCAGTGATTCTTTTCCAGGAATCAAAGAGGAGGTAAGAAAATGTGGTTCCATAAGTCGCAGAGTACTGTCATGGATTCATGTGTGATTTCTAATCCAGAGGCAGAGGGGGGAGTTTAAATGGAAGAGTCCATCCTTGTGGAAGTGTAGGCCCCGCTGAACCAGGATTTCCAAGATCCTATTTGGACAACCCCTTTCAACATTCCTGGAGGCAGTCGGTGGGTGCTTGTCTCAGCACCTGGATGCCTGTGCATCAGTAACAAAAGATTCTCGGGTGCTAAAAAAAATCATATCCAGAGGTTATTTCAACAATTTTTCGCAGATTCTACAACCAAAAGAAAAAGGCTTCTTGACATCCCATCCAGTCAGATGGAGGCAGCAGCTCAAGAAATTCAAAAGCTGCTAGACAAAGGAGTCATCCAGGAAGGTCCCACCAGACCAGAAAGGATTCAGAAATTACTCAAGATTCTTTTTAGTGCCAGAAAAAGGGGACCTGAGACCAGTTTTAATTTAAGCACGCTAAATCAATTTCTGAAGAAGTCTAAGTTCCAAGTGGTTGTGGTTCAGTCCATTCTGCCCTTTCTGTTTAAGGATGGTTGGATGTACTCCACTGACCTTCAGGATGCATACTTATCACATCAAGATGAATAGATGATCTTGAAGATTTCTGCATTTTTGGCTAGGGGCCTGTCACCGTCAATTCAGAGCCCTGCCCTTTGGTCTCACCACAGCCCTCAGGGTGTTTACCAAATGTATGACAATGGTGGCAGCTTACTTGAGACTGTTGGGATTTCAAGTGTTTCCATACCCAGACGACTGACTCTTCACCGCCCCAACCAAGCATCTTCTAGAGAAATCAAGGGACTACTTGTTCCAATTATGTCAATATCTAGGCATCTCAGTAGACAATTGCAAGTGTCTTCTCCATCCTCTTCAGAGCCTGGAGTTCATAGGTGATTAGATGAACACAGCCTCTCTTCCACCACATTGAGTAACGATTGTCAGGTGGAGCAAATTATCGCACATCCTTCTCCCACAGCCAGACCTATTCTTCAGGTCCAAGGGTCAATGGCAGCTGCCATAATCCTAATTCCTATGGCCTGTTTCTGTATGCTCATTCTTCAATGGACCCTAGCTGTTCAGTGGTCAGTTCCTCACCATGAACAAACTCACTTGAGGATGCAAAGACCATCTACATTGGTGGATTCTGTCTGACAGAGTTTCTCAAGGCCCCCTTTCTTGTTCTTCCACCCCCAGTAGCCATGGACACCTCCCTGCTGGTGTGGGGGTGGCGCCTTTTTTGGAATGGATGTTCCAAGTCATGTGGTCCCCAGATGAGACCAGTTCACACACCAGTGTCCTAGGAATGAGAGTGATCCTCCTAGCATTGCAGGCCTTCCAGGGTGCTATTCCTCTTGGGACAATTTTGATACAAACCATTCGCATGTCTGTGGTTTGGTATATCAATAAGTTGGTGGGCCTGTTCTTATTCCATTTGTCGAGAGGCATCGAGTGTGTGGCAGTGGGCGATCTCTTCCAGCCTCTTTCTTGTGGCAATGCACATACTGGGAAAATCCAACGTGCCAGCGTACAAATTCAGCAATTTCATTCTGATGCCTTATGAATGGCATCTCAATCAGTGGTGGAGAGGATTTTCCATCTTTGGTGCCAACTTTGCTGTGACCTCTTTGCATCTCCCCACAGCAACAAACACAGCAAGATGTTCATCGTGTTTCACTGCTGCAGTCATTACACTTGGCTTATCCTGCCGTCAGGCAGTCCCGCAGTCGGCCAGAGTTCCAAAGTCTTGGTCCGGCATCTGTTACTGTCACTTCTTCCCTGACGTCAGTGCGTCAGGGGTATATAAGATGCAGCCGACGCCATTTTCTTCAGTCTTTCTTGCTGTGCGGTGCCCGAAGCAAAAGCAGTTCGCAAGTGCCGGTCGGCCGACTCCTGAGATTTCTGAAGTCGAATTTCAGAACCGAAGTCTTCAATAAAGCTATGTACCCAGGGGGAAACTTTTTTCTTGCCTCAGACCGATGTCAGTAAAAGTTAATAATTGTATTTCTTGTGGGAACCAAATACCTCATAAGGATTTTCATTCTTACTGTATTCCATTCCTAGGCCCAGACCACAACGTCACTAGTTGTCGGTTTTGTGCTAGATTTAACAAACGCATGATTAAACGTCGGTTTGATTTTGCTCGCCATTATTTTGGCCAAAGGTTCAATTATACCATGCCGTCGGAACAGCCGACAACTGGAATACACAAAAAACACAAAGACAAGGATAAGGACAGGCAACCGAGGTCCAAAACCAAAGAAGCCTCTTCCAGGCCATTCACCGGTTCGCTGGTGCTCAGTGAGGCGCTTTCGCAGCCCCTGACTCCTGCTGCCTCAGAGCTACAGGCCGCCTCCAACTCCCACGTGGAGACAGCTAGGCCTCTGGAAACTCAAGGTATTGGGCCTACGGAAACTATTCCCTCAGATGGGTCCGGAGCCACTGAGCAGGCATCGACTTCTGAGGGTGTTTTCGGACCTTCCCAGCTTACCATCAAAACAGCAACCAAGTCAAAAACTCCATTAAAGACAAAGAAACAAGTACAGCATTCTCCTGCACAGGCCTCCATGCCTATGAAACAGATGCTCAAAATGGCCGAAGACCTAATTACTCTGATCAGGGGTTCTCATCCCCCTCCTGATAAAAGGCCTAGGCAGGATACAGACTATGATTCCTCTGACCAGGTTTCTATTACCTCTGATTCCTCTTCAGACCACGGATACTCTTTATCCCCCTATGCGGACTCTGATGCTGAAGAATCAGTCCCTTCAGCCTCTCCTCCTGAGGATTACTCTTTCGGGGAAACTTTACACACCATGAGGGAGCATTTCCATTGTGAGAGCCAGGATTATTCAGAATCCAAGAAAAGGCTCAGAGATTTTCTGTTATTGCCTCAGCACAGGCCCCTGGCTATTCCGCCTGTGTTAGATATTGTGGATGATGTGTTCTCTGAATCTAGTTTAACCCCTGATTCTTTGCCCCCAGCTCCAGTCAAGCCAGACAGGTACTACAGAGTCCCTGACTCTCACACATTTCTTTATAAAAACCCTGCTGCTGACCCAGAAACTATTTCCCAGGGTCCCAAAGGGGTAAAGGCTTCTACTGCTAAAAATCCAGTACCCTCTAACAGGGATTCCAGAGCATTGGATAGATGGGGGAAGAAAGTTTACACGTCTGCAACTCTAGCAGTAAGGGCCTTAAATTGCCAGTTCCACATGCTTAAATACCAACAATATTTAATGTCTTTGCTAAAACAGAAAATGCCTACAAGCTTAGAAGGTCCTGATCATAAGGAAATGCAGGACTTATTGCATACGGCTGAACAAGTGGGAAAACGTACTCTGCAATGTGGTTTTAATTCATTAGAGGTGTCTTGTAGAGCCGCAGTTACAGGATCTGTGATAAGAAGGCATGCTTTGTTAAAAGAACAAAGTTTACCTGATCATGTTCAGGCAAAATTATTGGATGCTCCTTTACAGCATGATATCTTGTTTGGTGTTAAGGCTGAAGAGGTATTAAAGAAAATGGAGGATAAAGCAAAATCTATGCAGACAGTAAAGGATTTCTTACAGGTACAGCCTCCTACATTTAGCAGAAATTGGCCTTCAAAAAATTGGTCCTTTCTGGTGTCAGACCACAAAGAGGCAGATACAGATGCCCAAGAGGCAGATCTCGGCTCCAAGGCTCCTACAGACCAAGACAGTGGGGTACTTCAACCCCTAAAGGAGGAGAAGACAAGTCACAACCTTTTAGGAAACAGTCCCAATGACTTCCCCTTTCAAATGCCAAGCTCTTGCCTTTTGGCAGCTCCCTTAGGGGGGAAACTAGCAGTTTTTGCACAAAATTGGCATATCACCCAAGACAAATGGGTTCTGGATATTGTGTCTCAAGGTTACAAGTTCCACTTTCACACTCTACCAAGGCCGAAAGGAATGCCAGATCTGCCACAAAACCAATGGGCAGAGGCACAAACACAAATTACAGCCCTCATGGACATGAGAGCTGTTCAAAAAGTACCAGAACAGGAACAAGGACAGGGATTTTACTCAACACTTTTCTTGGTCCCCAGAAAGGACCAAACTTGGAGACCCATACTGGACCTATCTATTCTAAATACTTACCTGGATATTCCAAAATTAAAAATGTTGACACTACAGCAGCTTCTTCCCATACTGGGCAAGAAGGCTTGGCTTGTTACTTTGGACCTCAAAGAGGCATACCTGCATGTCCCTATCAGACAAAATTGCAGAAGATACCTCAGATTCATTGCTGGCACAATGCATTACCAATTCTCTGCACTGCCCTTTGGATTATCTACTGCACCCAGGGTCTTCACAAAATGCCTGGCACCAGTAATTGCATTTTGCAGACAGAAAGGAATTCAAATATATCCTTACTTGGACGACTGCCTTATACAAGCAAAGAGCAAGGACATTCTACTACAGCATCTGGCGTTTGTAAAAAGATTACTTATGGGCCTAGAGTACACAATAAACGAAAAGAAGTCAAAACTAGTGCCCTCACAAGAGAGAATATTCCTGGGTGCAAGCTTAAATACAACTGCCCAGATGGCTTATCTCACGCCAGACAAGCAAGGACAACTGACTCAGTATTTTCATTTGATGGCAACAAAAACCTAACTCCCTGCAAGAAAAATTCTGCAGGCCTTGGGGTTCATGGCGTCCTGCATACTACTAATACCATATGCCAGACTGCATATGAGGAAGCTACAATGGTATCCAAAAAGTGTCTGGACTCAACACTGTCACAGCTTGGAAACAATAATACCACTCATTCCCTGCCTACAACAGGAGTTTCTATGGTGGGCACAGGCATGTCACCACAACAAGGGACAGCCTTTCACTTTACCCACAGCCAGGCAGACACTCACAACAGATGCATCAGACTACGCCTGGGGAGCACACATGGCAGGAAAATGTATCCAGGGCAAGTGGACCGCAGACCAAATGCATTTCAACATCAATCAAAAAGAGATGTTAGCTACACAAAATGCCCTGACAGCTTTCAAGGACCTTCTGCATCCAGGACAACTACTACTAAAGATGGGCAACACCACAGTTATGTGGTACATAAACAAGCATGGGGGCACTCATTCCTACCCCCTATGCAGACAAACCATGACCTTGTGGAACACAGCACTGACCTATCAAGTTCATCTGCAAGCACAATTCCTGCCAGGAAAGAAAAATACTCTGGCAGACGACTTAAGCAGAAATACCATGGATCCTCACGAATGGAAATTAAATCCATAAGTATTCAGCATGATAAAACAAAAATGGGGGTGCCCAGACATAGATCTCTTTGCCTCCCCCCTGAACTTGCCAACAGTTTTTCCAAACCCCCAGAGTAAAGGGGAGAGACTTCTTCACTCATTGGACATACACAGGCAGTTACGTTTCTACTTGGATAAAAAAGCTTTCAGGAAAACTGAGCAACTATTTGTATCATATGCTGAAGGATCACAGGGAAAGGCTATTTCAAAACAGACCATTTCAAAGTGGATAGGACACTGTATCAGTTTCTGCTACACACAACATGGAAAAACTGTGCCTAACAACATTAGGCCTCATTCTACCAGGGCCACAGCCACTTCAGCAGCCTTTGTTAGAGGAGTACCAACCAAGGATATTTTGGAAGCTGCAACTTGAAGTTCAGTGCACACCTTTACCAAACATTACCACTTACCTCTTTACTCTAAATCCAGAGCTGTCTTTGCCACTGCAGTGCCTCATAGCCACTCTAAATCCCTTATAGACCCAGCCACCCAACCTCAGCTTTGGGATTCAACCCAAGTGTAATGACTGCAGCAGTGAAACACGAACATAGTACAGTTTTGTACCTACCATAAATGTAGATGTTCGAGTGTATTCACTGCTGCAGTCCAGGTTACCCACCCTCCATCCCCACTTCCTTAGCTAGGACTTATCTATACCTTTCTATCCTATACAATCTATGTGGTGTATTTGCTTGTAGCTAAAGGTATTGTTTTTATTTCTTATGTATGTTTTATTAGCAATATGTATTGCCTACCTGTTTGGGGGCACCTGACATCTGGGGCAAGAAAAACTGAAGAAAATGGCGTCTGCTGCATCTTATATACCCCTGGCGCACTGACGTCAGGGAAGAAGCGACAGCAACCAATGCCAGACCAAGACTTTGGAACTCTGGCCAACTGTGGGACCGCCTGACGGCAAGATAACCCAAGTGTAATGACTGTAGCAGTGAATACACTCGAACATCTACATTTATGGTAGGTACAAAACTGTACTTTCTTTGCCCTAATCCCACCTCCAGTAGAGTCATCGAGAGATGCTCTAGTTCAAGTTTCACCCTCCAGTCTCCATTCTATTTATCCACTAATGCCTCTAATTCCCAAATTCTTATAGAAAACACTTCAAGTTGTAGAGCACAGTTTCCTCATTGCCCCCTTTTGACCTCAACAAGTGTGATTTCCCCATCCTTTGATTTCACCTTCATTATCCATCATGGATACTGGACCTCAGTCCAGACCTGCTGTCTCATCCCATAGGGATGGATCATGCGGACATTCCAGGCCTCAAGTTGACCACATGGATTCTTCAATTCTCCTGAAAGACTTGGGAGGATGGCCTGGGCTAACTGACAGATACTTTTGTCTTCCCACAGGGCTTCTACAAGAAAGATCAAAAAAGTAAATAGAAAAGATTCTCTATTCGGGCTCTACAAAGAGAACTGGACCCTTTCAGTGCTCCTGCTTCTGCTGTCCTAGAGTTTTTAGCAACTATTTTTCAAGAAGGAGCTAGTTTCCCTACTATCAATATGGAATTGGCAGCGATATCTAATCTTCACTCAGGCAAACATGTTTTCTCAGTAGCTTCTTTAAAATTGTGCAAGGCATTTCTCAAAGGTACTTTCTTGCTTAGGCCCCCAGTAAAGGACCCCTCCCCACCCCTGAGATTTGACAGTCCTACTGCAGGAGCTAATTCAAACCCATTTGAACCATCAGATAATTCTAATTTAAAATTTTTATCATGGAAAACTGCCATTCTGGTGGCCATTAGGTCTGCAAGACAAGTTTCTGAACTCCGTGCTCTCTCTTCCAAATCTTCTTATCTTATTTTTCATAAAGTCAGGATTATCTTACAGACCAGTCCATCTTTTTTGCCTAAAGCAACTTCTGAAATGAATAATGTTATGTTGCCCTATCTCAACATAATTCTTGCTGCTTGGGTTCGGAGCCGTTCTCGGCTCCGACTCGGCCAAATACTAAAGCTCGAGAGCTTCCACTGGCTCGAAGCTAACCTCCTATCCCATGATGCTCTGGGCCAAATCCCCAGATCTCGTTTGCTGCTCAAGCATCGAGGTTGCCGTCTGGCTCGTTGGCTAAGTAGGACAAATTTTATATTTTTTCACTGTTTCCTTATTTTCTCTCTCCTTTTACTTAATAGTTGTGAGTCTGCGTTAGGTCTTCACCCTATTCTGTACTAGTTTAGAGAGCGCCATTTAAGTTAGAGAGCTCTCGCGGCCCGTTTGAGTTAGAGGACTGTTCTTCCTAGCCCTGTCTTTACTGTGCGTTACTTAGTTAAAAAAAAATTTTTTTTTTCTTCTAGGGTCTACCTTTCTTCCTGTCATAATCCTAGACAGCACCATTTAAGTTATTGGGCTCTCGTGGCCCGTTTGACTTAGAGGGCCGCTCCCTTCCCTCCCTTCTGTTTAAAAAAAAAAAAAAAAACTCTATAACTTAGTTTTCTTCTACTGTAGTTGTTGTTTCCATTACTTATCAGTAGTGTTTCCTTTGCATAATTTCTAAAGAAATAGAGCATCGACCTGGCTTTAAAAAAATGCGATAGATGTACCCAGAAAATGTCCATCACTGATGGCCATACTAGCTGTGTCTGCTGCCTAGGTGAGGTACATTTACAGAACCCCTGCAATATCTGCCATGCCTTCAGTAGCAGGGTGCTCCATGAAAGGAAGAGGAAATTGATTGATAGAGGTTTAGTGAAAGGGGCTTTTCAGGAGTCTTTAGAACAAGGACAGAGCTCCAAATCTTCCTCCCCTTCTTCCTCTAAAACACACACTACTAAAAGACCAGCTTGTTTGGCTCCGTTGACTGAGCCACCTAAAAGGATTGCGACATCCGAACCGAGGGCTCTCTGTTCTGACACAACTATTACTTCTGCAGCTCCAGCAGTGTACTCTGAGCGGGCAGAAGCGTCTAGCAGGAGACATTCCACAAAACAGGAACCTGTCTCACCTTATTTTGAGATCGCCCATTTTGGATCGGGGCAGATGATCTTTCTTATCCACCCATTCCTCCAGAAGTTTATCTGATGAGGGCATGGAGTGGGTGGTGAAGAGATTACTTAAAACACCAGCCCTGGCAAAACTGTTGTCGTTTCTGGACCCGAAGGTCTCAGAGCTGTCCATAACTTCATGCCCCATTGTGATTCCTCCTCTGACCACTTTAGCATCTTCAGAGCCCGAGAGTTCGGATCCGATAGCTGTGGGACCATCGGCATTGAGAGCCCTTTTGGAATCTTCTGTGCTGACTGTTCTTACTTCCACGGCTCCGTCGGAAGTCGAATGGTCTGGGAGCCGACGCTCACCAGTTGGGTCCGGGGGGGGAGTCGGTGCGGACTGTTGTCCGACCTGACTCTTACTGTCGGTGCCTCTGCTAGGTTGAGTTCAGCTCCCCACGTCAGCTTCGGAGCTTTCCTACCTTGCCTTGTAGTCGGGCCCCTGTTGCTTTGGAAACAAGGGCTGCTCCTGAACGGAGTGGGAAGGCATTCGAATTAATGGAGAAGGGGCTGTCACCTCAGACCATCCCACCATCAGATCTAGTCTCTTTCCTCCCAGGTGCCAGTGATCTCTTCACCTCCGCCTCCCCCAGGCGTAGAGACCCAGAGCCTCAGGGAGCCCCTGTTGGTGGTGTTGTCTCTTCCGAAACCTCCCCGGAGTACCCCTCCAAGGAGGTCCCTCGAAAGAGACTGTGCAAGAGGAAGCACATAGACTCCCTTGAATCTGTCACCTCTGATACCAACTTGGATGAGTCTGAAAGGTCCCCAAGGTCCCCCTCCGAGGATGTATCCTTTGCCGACATCCTGGAAATCCTGAAGCAGAGGGGTGACTGGCAGCCCACCAACCCTTCAGAGGACGAGTTGATATACCTGGAGGCTTTTCGGTCTCACCCTTCCACCTCTTGGGTGACTCCTCCTTATGTCAAACTGCTAGGGTCATATCCCGTAAGGCCTGGACATCACCTGATACAGTGGAGCCTGTTCTGAGGAGGCCCAATAAGTTTATTACTGCTCCCTCGGATAAAGAATTTTTGACAAAGGGTGTCCCTGTAGATGCCATAGTGGTGGCGGCGGCCACCAAGAAGGAACTCTCGGAGACCTCTTCGTCTGTTCATCCTCCTAACAGAGAGTCTAGGATTATGGACAGATATGGAAAGCATACCGTCTCTTCAGCATCCTTTACCCTGCGGTCGCTGAACTACCTTACCCATTTTAGGAGACTTCAAAGAGATCTTCTACAGGAGCTAGGAGACTCCCTTCAGGGTACAGCAGCTTCGGGGTCCGCAGATAGTATCTTCACAGTTCTCCACCCTCACTTCCATTGCAAACTCCTCCGTTAGGCTGATTTCTTATGCTGCAGATAGAGCGAGTAGGGTGGCAGCAGCAGGAATTTCCCTCAGGAAACATTCCTGGGTGCACCTTTGCAGTTTTGCTGAACCCTTTAGGTCTTTCTTCACCAATGCCCCCTTTGATGATTCATCCCTTTTTGGACCAAAGGTGAAAGATACTTTAACTAGGTGCGAGCAGGACGGGAAAACCTTACCTGCCGTAGGAGTCCATTTTTCTGCCCCGTCTAGACCTTATCCCAAAGGTCAAAAGGGTGGAAAAATGTGGTCCTGCAAGTCCCAGGAAAGGTTTTTCTGATGCATGTGGTGACTCTACCCCGAGGGGCAGAGGGGTAAGTTATAATGAAAGATGCCAACATCACGGCAGAGGGGGTTCGCAAAACCAGGGCGACAGAGATATGTTCTCTGACAGGCCCTTCCAGTGCTCCTGAAAGGAAGCCCATCTGATTTTGTCTGGAGGCACTCAGGGGTTGATTGTCACTGTACCCAAACGCCTTGCAAGAAATTTCCCGAGACAAATGGGTAGGAACAATAATATCCAGAGTTTTCTACCCCCCCCCCCACACCAAAATAATGGTCCTTACTGAATGTCCCATCAGGCCAAAAGGACCAGGCAACATAAGAGGTAATCTCGTTGCTAGAAAAACAGTCATGCAAGAGGTACCCGCAGACCGGATAGGTTCTGGGACTTACTCAAGATTCTTTTTAGTTCCAAAAAAGACAGGGGACTGGAGATCTGTTCTAGATCTCAGCAAACTAAACAAATCAGTGAAGAAGTCAAAATTCCAGATGGTAATTCTACAGTCAATTTTTCCGTTTATGAGGAAAGACAATTGGATGTGCTCAATAGATCTCCAGGATGCATACTACCATATAAAGATTGACAGGCAATCCAGGAGACACTCGTGCTTTCAGCTGGGAGCCAGTCATTACCAATTTTGAGCCCTTCTCTTTGGTCTCACTATAGCCCCCAGAGTGTTCACCAAATTCATGGCAGTGGTCACAGCTCACTTGAGATGTTATGGATTCCAGGCGTTTCCATATTTAGATGACTGGCTCCTCGCTGCCACCACCAGGCATCTTCTACTTCAAACGAGGGACGGAACACTGTCACTTTGCACCAGACTAGGCATCACAATAAACTTAAAAAAATCTGCCTTGTCACCGTCTCAACATATTACCTTCTTAGGTGCAGATCTGTATTCAAAAACCATGACAGCAAGACATACCCCAGACAGAATTCAGTCCCTTCACCGGCAAATCAAGATTTTGATGGCAAAAGATAAGTGTTTGTTCTCATTTTTTGTCTGCATTTTGATTTAATATCTCTGTAATCTGTACAACTGCACTTATACTTCTTGTGTGTTAATAGCTGTATATCTTAGTGTTGACCTCAGTTGTAGTGAAATCCTTTGTCTGGGAGGCCTTGCCTGTTTTCTTGGTGACAGTAAGTTTTCAGAACTGGTTTCATCCGGCCAAAGTATTCCTGCATCTGTATTGTTTGGTTTCTTTCCTGTGTTTTAAATCAGATATACATGTTGCTCAGGCTGCTGCAGAGAGATTGACCTACTGCCAGCTGTGATATTGAGAAAAGATGTGTTTATTCTCATTTTTTGTCTGCATTTTGATTTAATATCTCTCTAATCTGTACAACTGTACTTAATCTTCTTCTTGTTTGACTCCACCCAGCCTCCCAGTTCTTGTTTTGGTGTTAGTGGTGGTGGCTCTGGAATTGCCCGCCCCTCCTGTAAGTCTGTATTTGAACACTCCTGAGTCTCTCATTTGCTCACTTAACCGAATACAGTGAGATCATATTCTGAGTCTAGTGTTCACTCTATGTAATACAGAGAGATTTGAGAAGGCCAACAAACTTAGGTTCTTCCTTCCTCTCTCCTTGCACTTTACTAACAACAAAAAATTCATCTGCTTTTACTGTATTTGTGTTTCCTCCTACTTTATTTTGCTTTTGCCTCTTCTTAAAAGTACTCAATTTTATTTATTCTTCTGCACTTATTGCTGCTTGGTAGTAGCTTGATTAAATTGTAACTGTTACGCTAAGTCTTTTGGTTTAAGCACTTGGGCTTCATACCGGTTGTTTTACATTAAGAAGGTTTGTGGTCTGCACTGTTGTGGCAGGACAGGTAGCTTACATCGTTCTAAGCTGGGAATTGCTGATTGAAAGCTCAGTGTCTGCTGTTCTAAAAGTGTATTAGTTCTGGTTTAAGCACTTTGGCTTCAGGACAGTTATTCTGCATTAAGAAGGTTTGTGGTCTGCACTCTTGTGGGAGGAGAGGCTGGATTCTGCCCTTTGAGCTGGGAATTTCTGGTCACAGGCTTATTGTGCCTGCTTATTCGAACTGTTTCTTTCTGAAATTGGTGCGCCTTGTTGCTTTAGCATAGGACCAGATTCAGGCCTGCTGAATCTAGCTTTGTTTGTATAACTTGAGCAATGATCCAGGCCATCTTTTTTGGAGAAGGTTCCCCTGCACCCTAGTAGTGGGAGTGTGCAGTTAGAACTTGTCTGATTGAAGACTGCTGGAACAGGGCTCAGTTTTGAGTTTTTTTCTGGTTAATTGGGTAACTTGTTTAAACCAGATTGTTCGTTTTCTATTGTTTTATATATATATATATATATATATATATATATATATATATATATATATAATTGCACTTTATTCATATGCTTTTACTGTATTTGTGTTTTTTCCTACTTTATTACTAGGGGCATTGACTACAACTCCGAGATATATAACAGTAAGCATATTTTTATGTGCATTTAAAGTTTTTTTTTTATTGTATCTGCTTTATTTTCTGAAAAATATATATATATACTTGTTTCCTGCCTTTCTAAGCTAGTATAGTCCAGGTTTCAGGTTAGTGCTGAATTCAAGGCTGTGTTACAGATCTGTGTGTTTGCCCAATCTTACTTGAACAGAAGAAAGTTTCTCTGTTCACCTGTGAGAGAGGGGAGCTTAGAGCAGCCTATCTTATCTGTCCACGGAGGAGTGGTTTCAGCCCAGAAAGTAGTAGTTTAGTGGCCATTTTGGGCTAATTTCTCTCTTTCATTTCCCTGCCGCATTTGCCCTGTTTTGCGTGCCGGTTAGCTAGGGTATAACTATTCCTGGCTCCACAAAGTCTCCTCTTCAAATTTTCCCTTGGAACTAGACAAACTTTCAACCTAAGCACTCAAGCCATTCATTTCTCAGCCCGGCACTTGCTCAAAACTCATAGCAAGCACTTATAAACTCTAGCACTACAGAAGGACAAGTCTCTCTATTCGACCTTACCAACCATTCAGTAAAACAGTTTACTGTACCTATCCAGGCATGTCCAAAGGGCAGTTTCAGGTGTACTCTCTAGTCCAGCTGGTGAATCTGGGCATTTTGAGGCAGTGTTACAACTGCCTCATGTACACACACAACCCTCTCCTCCTACCACCAAACACTAATACATGCAAGAGATGCAATTATACAGCCAAACTGGAGGCTAAGCTCTCTCAACCCAAGACTGGATCAGACAATCAAGAGGAGGAGGGAAATACTGGCATCACACCGCCAGTCTCACATAGACCCATTAAACCAGCACTGGCAAAAAAAACCACGTAAATACACGAAAACATACTCGGAGGCTCTAAATAAAAATCTGCAAAAGCAACAGAGCCCTCCAGAGCAGACATCCAAGCAACCTCCACCCCCCAACACAAACCATGAAACACATACTTCACAAAACCAGTGTGCAAAGCAATCACAGCCCTCAAGGCAAAATAACATACCCAACATACTAGTAATAGGTGACTCTGTAGTCAGGCACACTGGTGCCCTACACACTAGGCTGATTAAGGAGAAGGCTACTGTTAGCTGCCTGTTGGATGCCAGGATCCGCCACATAACACAAGCACTCAGGTCACTCCAGAACAAGTACAAATACAACTCTGTCATTGTCCATGTTGGTGTGAATGACCTGAGCTGTACCTCCCTGGACTACATGAAAGGAGACATGGAAGAGCTCTCTGATCACGTAGCCCAGGCCGGTATGACCCTGACCCTGAGTAGCATCCTGCCCTCACCAAGAATGATACCACGGTATAAAGAAGAAATTATCAATTTCAACAGTTTGCTAAGTTTCTGGTGTCATTCATAGGGGATTCAGTGTCTGTCTGCCTGGGATGACATGCTTGACAAGCCACGCTGCTTCGCTAGAGAAGATTTGCACTTTTCACCCTTAGACTTTTGAATACTGGCCAAGGCTCTTGCCATCCCCATAGTGCCTTTTTTTAGGCAAGGCTCAAAAGACAAATTCACTGCTGTAAATAGCACAAGTAACAAAAATCTGAGGGTAATACTACTCGGTGCCAGAAGTCTAAACCTCAAAATGCACGCACTCGAGGCATTCCTCAGTATGGAGAAAATTGATATATGTGCAGTAACAGAAATCTGGTTTAAGGCTCCAGAGAGCACTCCAGCACTACCAGGCTACAACTCATACCATACATTTCGGTCACAGAACCCGTACCGAAATACAAAAGGTGGGGGAATACCCATATTCATCAAGGATACCCACATCTCCAGGTTAGTGGCACAGCACGATGCTTCAGAGATTATCCACATGCAACTAACAATGGGCAAAAATGCAATTCAAATTGTAGCTTGCTACAGATCACCCACCATGCCCCAGGAACCCCATTCTGCATTTCTGGAAACACTGGGTATCATAAAGGTCCTACCAAACACCCTAATATTGGGTGATTTCAACTACCCAAACATTAACTGGGAAAACTACTCAAGTACTAACTCCCTTGCCCAACATTTCCTAGAATTTATAAACTCAAATGCCCTGGAACAACTGGTCAACACTCCCACCAGAGGTGACAACATATTGGACCTGGTCATCACCAACATGGGCGACTGGTGTTCCACACCAGAGGTCAACCCCTCGCTGGTTAGATCTGACCATAAACAAATCACTTTGGGATATCCACATTCCACCCCCACCCCCGGACAAAGAAACCATCATGAAAAACTTTTCAAAAGCAAACGTCACGTTACTTAAGATGGAGGTGGAAACTTTCTTAGCCCCCATGCTAAAGGATAACGCTGTCCAAGCTGCAAAATCCATTACTAATGCATTCTACAGGCACCTACAAGAATGCATGGATCGTGCTATCCCAAGTAAAACCAAGACTCACTCCTCCAAGAAAAGGAAACCAGTCTGGTGGACCCCTGCCATAAACAAGCTATACAATAGAAGGAGAAAACTAGTACAGAAAAGAGTAAAATTCCAAGAAAGGAAGACATCCCTGATCAGTATCAGCAAGAAACTATGATCCCTGATAAAATCATCCAAGGCGAGCTCTGAAAGAAAATTTGCCAAGGACTCCAAAGATAACCACAAGGCATTCTTTAGCTATGTCAAGAATCTAAGTGGCAATGCTCAGATCTGCTCGGAGTTGGTGCAGAATGGCACAAAATACAATGAACCAACCGATATTGCCAACATCCTAGCAGACAGGTTCAATGCAAACTTCACCCCCCTCTCACCCCCAAAAGGACCCATAACCATACCAGAAGACTGTAGAGACCCTGAAATCACAGACACTCAGGTTAAAATAGCCCTCACCAAAGCCAAAAACACAGCATCAGTGGGAACGGACGGTGTCCTAGGCTGCGTCCTACACAAGCTCAAAGATGCACTAACCCCTCACCTAAACACACTGTTCAAACTCAGCCTCTCCACAGGCTACGTACCCATAGAGTGGTGCACAGCAACGGATATTCCGCTCCACAAAGGTGGAGCCACAACAGACCCTGGGAATTATCACCCTGTAAGCCTGACTAGGTTGGTCTGCAAGGCTATGGAGCGCATTATCATGGAACTCATTAACAGAGACATTGGGAACCTCCAAACACTGGACCCTACCCAGTTCGGCTTTGTTCAGAGCAGATCATGCCTCCTAAACATGGTGGACTTCTTTGAGACAGTTACCAAGGCTATAGATGAGGAAAGGTGGCACACACAGCCTACCTAGACCTCGCAAAGGCCTTCGACACCATTCCCCATTCTGGTATTATAGTCAAGGTCACGCAGCCTGAACATAAACCCCTATGTCACATGATGGGTTGCCATTTGGCTCACGGACAGAACCCACATGATGAGAGTTGCAGGAGCTAGGTCTGACTCTAAACCGGTTACAAGTGGCATTCTCCAGGGCTCAGTCCTCGGACTCCTCTTGTTCGGCATATACTTCTCAGAGGTGCAGACAAGCACCGAAGGGCTATGGCTGACCAAGTTCGCAAACGACTGCAAACTAGGGGCTATAATTGACTCACCGGCTGGCACAGACATCCTCCAAAAGGGTCTTACTGAGACAGATACCTGTTGTCAAAATCATGACCTCAAGCTAAATGCCAAAAAGTGCATAGTTATTCCCTTTGGAAATAAAGTACCTACAAACTACCACATGGGTGGTAGTCCCCTAAATGCGGAAAATGTAATAAGGGATCTGGAGACCCAAGTACATAGTAATCTCTCCTTTGATAATCACATTGCCAAAGTGGTTAGAAAATCCTTCTATGTGGCCCAACTAATCACAAAAGGGTTTACATCCAGATCAAAAGAGGTCATTGTGCCCTTCTACTCATTACTCATCAGACCCATCATAGAGTACAAGGCCCGATTTGGGATGTACCTTACAAGACACCTGCAACAGCTGGAAAAACCATAGAAGTACCTCACCAAGAGGATCACTGGCTTCAAACAGATGCCCTATGCAGCTCGACCGAAGAAACTCCAGCTGTACTCAGTTGCATACTGCCTACTCAGAGGTGATCTCTGGCTGACATACAAGGCCATGTCCAACCCAGAATTGATGGACATGTTCCACCTAAAGAAAACCTTATCCCCTCGAGTCACATGCTCTAGGGATCTAAACCTCACCACAACAATAAATAGGACACGCTGGAGGGATATATTCCTGTCCCAGAGACTTCCCATGCTTTGGAACAAGATTCTACTCTAGATTAGGCAGAGCTCCTCCCTAGCACTCTTCAAGAGAAGCATTGATGAGTGGATGGGAAACAAAGTTTACCTCAGGGATCACTAATCTAAGGGGGCGTTCAAAGCCAACACATTCTGACTAGGCTTATAAATGCCTTTGGGCAGATAGCCTAGTACCTACCTATGAACATGAGAGAAGAGTTCAAGCCAGATTTGTGTTACAAGATGTTCTTTGTGTTTCACTGTTGCAGTCCTTACATTTGGGTTAGCTGCTTGCAGGTAGCCCTCAGTCGGCCTGATTAACAAAGTCTTGGGTCCTTCGTCGGTTGCTGTCTCTTCTTCCATGACGTCAGGTCGTCAGGAGTATAAAACATGCAGCCGACGCTGTTACATCAGTCTTTCTTGCCGTGCGGTGCCCAAAGCAGAAGCAGTTCGCAAGTGCCAGTCGGCCGACTCCTGAAATTTTTGTTTTCAAGTTTCAGAACCAAAGTCTTCAACTAAAGCTAAGTACCCCGTTGGGGAAACTTTTTCTTGCTCCTTTCCGATGTCAGTAAAAGTTAATAATTGCATTACTTGTGGAAAGCAAATACCTCATAAAGATTTTCATTCTTACTGTGTTCCTTGCCTAGGCCCTGACCACGACATACCTTGCTGTCAGTTTTGTGCTTTATATAATCAGCGCACTATCCGTCGTTGGTATATTTTCGCTTCTAAGTATTTCGGTTCTTGGTTTAATTATCCAGAAATGTCAGTTAGCCTTCTGGACTACCGGGATTCTGAAAAAATGTAAAGATAAAGACAGAGACAGGCCGCTGAGGTCCAAAACTGCCGACGGTGCTTCTCCTAAGCCAGTCGCCAATTCACCGGTACTCAGTGAGGCGCTTTCGCAGCCCCTGATACCCGCTACTTCAGATTCGCAGGCCTCTACTGAGACCCATTCGGAGTCTGGTATGCCATGAGACACTTCAACTATGGAACCCGCGGATGTCTCTACCTTGGATGGGTCCAGAGCCGCTGTGCAGGCACCAGCTTCTGTGGGGTGTATTCAGGCCTACGGACTTGCATATTAAACTGACCCCTCCTCTTTACTTAAGCCTAAATCTCGATCCATGCCTAAAAAACCGATGCCCAGGCCACATGCTCAGGCCTCTATGCTTAAAAAACAAATGATAAGAATGGCTGAAGATCTAATAACTCTAATCATGGGTAGCCAACCCCCCCCCCCCTTCTAAGAGGCCTAGGACTGAAATTGATTATGAATCTTATGATCAGGATTCTGTTTCTGTTTCTTCTGATGATCTGGATTTGCCTTTATCTACTTATGAAGCTTCTGATGCAGAGAACTCCTTTCCCTCTGCTTCCCCAGCTGAGGATTTTTCTTTTGGGGAAACTTTACATACGCTTAGGGAGCATTTCCACTGGGAAAGCCAAGATTTTTCTGATTCAGAAAAGAGGCTTGGGGATTTCCTTCTCCTACCTCAGCATAGGCCTTTAGCTATTCCTCCTGTACTAGACATTGTTGATGATGCCTTTTCGGAATCTTGTTTGGCCCCTGATTCCCTGCCTCCTGCTCCCAGAAAACCTGACTGATACTACAGGGTCCCTGAGTCCCACAAGTTCCTTTTTAAAAATCCTATTGCAGATCCAGAGACTATTTCACAGGGGCCCAAGGGGCATTAAGGCTTCTGCTGCTAAAAATCCTACCCCTTCTGTTAGAGACTCCAGGGCGCTGGATAGATGGAGTAAGAAGGTTTACACTTTTGCAACCTTGGCCATTAGGGATTTAAACAGCCAGTTTCATATGTTAAAGTATCAGCAACATGTTATTGGACTGCTTTAACAGAAAATGATGTTGATTCCTAACTGTGTGGAAAATAAAGAAATACAGGATTTAATGCATTCTGCTGAACAATTTGGAAAACATACTTTGCAATGTGGTTTTGATTCATTAGAGGCCTCTTGCAGGGCTGCTGTTACTGTGCCTCTGCTCAGAAGGCATGCTTGGCTTAAGGAACAATCTTTGCCTGATCATGTTAAAGCTAAATTGTAGGATGCTCCTTTAAATCAGGACCGCCTGTTTGGCAACAAAGCTGTGGAAGTTCTTAAAAAGATGGAAGATAAAGCTAAATCTATGCAAACTGTTAAAGATTTTTTACAAGTTCAGCCTCTTAGATTTAGTAGGCACTGGCCTTCTAAGAAATGGTCCTTTCCAGCCCCTTCCAGGTCTTCTCAAGCCAAACCTAGACACAGCAAAAACCCCAGGTTTCAGTTCCAGGGGACACACACAACTAAGTAGTGGGGGGCCTCCACTTCCAAATCTGGGAATAATAAGACGACCCCCTATGGTAAACTGTTTCAATGACTTACTTTTAAAATTTCCAAACACTTATCAACTGACTGCCCCTTTCGGGGGGGGGGGGGGGATTGCTCTTCATGCAACGAATTGGGATCTCATTACCCAGGACAAATGGGTTTTAAATATAGTGTCCCAGAGGTACAGATTTCACTTCCACACGTTTCCAGCACCAAACGGGTGGCCGGACCTACCCCAAATCAGTGGGCAGAGGCCCAAAAACAAGTACTTTCTCTCATGGGGGCTACTCAACTGGTACCAAAAGAGGAAAAGGGATAAGGTTTTTACTCACGACTTTTCCTGGTACCCAGAAAAGGCAATTCATGGCGTCCTATCCTGGACCTGTCTACTCTAAAAACCTTTTTGGAGATTCCAAAATACAAGATGCTGACTCTTCACCAATTACCTCCTATGCTAGGCAAAGATGCCTGATTGGTAACAATAGATTTAAAAGAGGCATACCTGCACATCCCAATCAAGGAATCTTGCAGAAGATACCTACGCTTCAAAGCAGGCTACATGCACCATCAGTTCTCTGCACTGCCCTTTGGCTTATCTACTGCGCCCAGGGTATTCACATATTGCCTAGCTCCAGTTATTGCATTTTGCAGGCAAAGAAATATTTAAATGTACCCATACCTGGACGATTGTCTAATTCAGGCAGAAAGCCAGGACATATTTTTTAATCATCTGGCCTTTATACAAAGGGTTCTAACTTGTCTGGGGTACACCATAAATTAAAAGGAATCGCACCTGGTGCCCTGTCAACAAATTGTATTCCTGGGAGCAAGCTTGAATACAATTTCTCAGATTGCTTACCTCACGCCAGAGAAACAAATTCATTTGACAACCTACTTCAAACAAGTGGCCACAAAATCCCTGCTATCTGCAAGACAAATGCTGCAAGCCTTGGGGTTCATGGCCTCCTGCATTCTTCTAATTCCATATACAAGACTGCATATGAGGAAACTACAGTTGTATCTAAAAAGCCTATGGTGTTAGCATTCTCAAGACCTAGAAACAATGATTCGTATCATACCTTGCCTACGCCTAGAGTTCCTTTGGTGGGCAGAGGCCTGCCACCAAAACAAGGGACTACTTTTCACACCACCCCCTGCCGCCCAAACCCTAACAACAGACGCATCAGACTATGCATGGGGGGGCTCACCTGGCAGGGAAGTGCATTCAGGGCAAATGGAACCCAAGTCAAATGCACCTGCATATCAATCAAAAAGAAATGTTAGCTGTACAGAATGCTCTGACAGCCTTAAAGGACCACATTCTTCCAGGACAACTAATGATAAAGGCGGACAAACACCACTGTTATGTGGTACATAAACAAGCAGGGGGTACACATTCTTATCCCCTCCACAGACTAGCCATGGCATTGTGGAACACAGCCTTGAGCTACCAAGTGCACCTACAAACTCAATTCCTGCCAGGAAAATTAAATACACTGGCAGACGGACTAAGCAGAAAACTCATGGACCCACACGAGTAGAAACTGAAACCAAGGATTTTCAACATGTTGATGAATTTCGAAAACAAAAAAACAATAGTAAATGGAGCCCAAAATCCAAGACCTGTTCATAGGTTCATAGGTTCATACTAGGCTATCTGCCCAAGGGCATTTATAAGCCTAGCCCATAGTTATGTGGCTTTCGCCACCCCTTTAGTTTGAATAAAAACTATGCCTATCATTTTTCTGTGCCGCTGTCAAGCAGTGACACTGAAGTAATCCCTGGGGTATATCTGCGATCTCCCATCCATTGGTCAATATTCCTCTTGAACAAGGCCAGCGAGATGCTCTGCCTCACATGTACCGGGATTTTGTTCCACAGCATAGGGAGTCTCTGGGTGATGAATCTGTCCCTCCAGCACGTTCTATTTATAACCGTGTCAAGGTTTAAGTCTCCGCCCTTGTGGTTCTGAGGATCTAGATTTTTGAGGTGAAGCATATTCATCAAATCTGGGTTTGACATGGCCTTATATGTCAGGCACAGGTCACCTCTGAGCAAGCGGTATGAGACTGAATAGAGCTGGAGTTCTTTCAGTCGGGCAGCATAAGACATATTTTTGAGACCCTTTATCCTTTTGGTGAGGAACTTTTGGGGCCTTTCAAGCTGCAGCAGGTGTCTGGTCAGATACATTCGAACAGGGCATTGTACTCAATCATAGGTCTAATGAGTGATGAGTACAGGGAGACGATGACCTCCCTTGATCTAGATGTGAATCCCTTCATGATCAGGTGGGCGATATAGAAGGTTTTCCTAACTACTTTAGCAACATGAGTGTCAAACGAAGGCTACTGTCAACTTGGGTCCCCAGATCCCTGATGACTTTTCTGTGCTCAGTGGATTGCCACCTATATGGTAGCTAGGGGTAACCTTGTCATACCCGGAGGGTATGACTATGCATTTTTTGGCGTTTAACTTCAGGCCATGGCTCTGGCACCAGTTATCCGTTTCTGTGAGGCCCTTCTGGAGGATATCTGTGTCAGATGTGTTTTCGACTATGGCCTAGTTTGCAGTCATCTGCAAACTTTGTCAGCCATAACCCTCCTGTGTTTGCTTGTACTTCAGAAAAGTAGATGCCGAACAAGAGTGGACCCAGGACTGAGCCCTGTGGGACACCACTTGTGACAGGCTTTGAGTCTGACATGGCTCCAGCAACTCTGACCCTGTGGGTTCTGTCACTTAGCCAGTTTGCAACCCATCTTGTGATGTATGGGTTTACATTCAAGCTGATGAGTTTTTCGATGATACCTGAGTGGGGTATTGTGTCAAGGCCTTTGCCAGGTCGAGGTAGGCTGTATGGACTGCCTTTCCCTCATCAATGGCCTTGGTGACTGTCTCGAAAAAGTCAACCAAGTTTAAGAGGCAGGATCTGCCTTTGACAAAGCCAAACTGGGTTGGATCCAAAGTCTGCAAGTTCCCTATGTCTTTATTTATGAGTTCCATTATGATCCTCTCCATGGCTTTGCAGATAAGGCTTGTCAAGCTAATGGGGCGGTAATTTCCAGGGTCTGTGGAGGCACCGCCCTTATGAAGTGGGACCACAGTCGCCATGCGCCACTCCTTGGGTATGTATCCTGAGGTGAGGCTAATATTAAACAGCTGTCCTAACTGTGGGTTTAATTCCTCGTTGAGTTCATGAAGCACACAGCCGGGGACACCATCCGGTCCCATGGATGCTGTGTTTTTTGCCTTAGTGAGGGCAGTTCTCACCTGGGCGTTGGAGATGTTTGGGGGGCTACAATCCTCTGGAATAGATATCTCTCCTTTTGGGGGGGAGAAGTTTGCACTGAACCTGTCAGCCAGTATGTTAGCAATGTGTGTAGGTTCAGTAATTTTCACATCATTTTGAACTAATTTTGAGCATATCTGGGAGTTTCCTCCTAGGTTTCTAACATAGCTAAAGAAGGCCTTATGATTGTCTTTAGAGTTCTTGGCGATTTTTCTCTCAAAATTTGCCTTGGATGATTTTATGAGAGCTCTTAGTTTTTTACTTATAATGATCAAAGGTGTCTTACCTTTCAAGGATTTTGCTCTATCCTGTAGTAGCTTCCTCCTTTTGTTGTAGAGCTTGTTTATGGCTGGGGTCCACCAGACTGGACGCTTGCCTTTGGTACAGAGAGTCTTAGTTTTGTTTGGGATTGCCTGATCCATGCAGTCCTGTAGGTGCTGGTAGAAGGCATTTGTAAGTGATTCAGCGGTTTGAATAATGTTTACCACTGGCTCAGGGGCCTTAAAGGAGACCACACTAGTTTTTAGAAGTGTGAAATCGGCTTTTGAGAAGTTTTTCACTGTGGTCTTTTTTGTTTCAGGTGGGGGCGGGATGAGGACCTCCAGCGATATTAGTTTATGATCTGATCTCACCAGTGAGGGGTATACTTCCGGTGTTGAACATTTTGATCCCATGTTCGTGATGTTGAGATCAAGTATGTTTTCTCCTCTTGTGGGGATGGTGACTAGTTGTTCCATGGCATTTGAGTTTATGAACTCCAGGAATCTTTGGGTTAGAGTGTTCGGGCTTGAGTAGTGTTCCCAGTCTATATTAGGGTAGTTGAAGTCACCTAGTATGATGGTGTTTGGAGATACATTTATCCCCTCCAATGTTTTCAGGAAGGCCATGTGAGGTTCCTGAGTTTGAGAGGGTGGCCTGTAACATGCTACAAATTGCAGAGCAGTCTTGCCTATGGTTAATTGCACCTGGATGGTCTCCGATGCATCGTGCGTTGCCACCAACCTTGAGGTGTGGGTGTCCTTTATGAATATGGACACCCCCCTCCTTTCTTGGTGTTGTCCGGATTTTGGGGCCGGTTTATTAATTATTATTGAATGAAGCGCTTTTCGTTGTCGCTAATGCGGCAACTTCATCAGATTCAATTAATTAAATACATTCAAGTGTATAAATAACTGCATTACGGTCATATGACCGCCATCAGCTGACAAACTATGTGTATCTAGAGACTTTTTAAAGCAACAAGTACATCTAGATGCTGATTTTAAAAACCAAATTGTCAGCTAAAGTAAAAAAACTCTCATGCCCTCCTTTTAAACCAGACACACGTAGAAGTAACACCCTCTTAAAAAATGTGATCTGATAAGATGATCGCACACAAACTGTATATAAAAACATACTTTAACAATACTATTAAATTTAACCAATAATTGATCAATAATATTAGTTTAAATAAAACTCAACTGGACCAATTGTCCAGCCAGATTTAAATATTGCACCTTATAGGTTTGTCAGCTGATGGTCATATGACCGTAATGCAGTTATTTATACACTTGAATGTATTTAATTAATTGAATCTGAAGTTGCCGCATTAGCGACAATGAAAAGCGCTTCATTCAGTAATAATTAATAAGCCGGTCTTGGATTTCAGGCTCCGTTTACTATTGTTTTTTTGTTCGAATTTCATTAGTTTGTTGGTTCTTTTTGTTCTCATGATTTTCAACATGTTGACAAGCAAATGGGGGAGCCCAGATATAGACCTGTTTGCCTCTCCCCAGAACTACCAATTGGACAAAAGTTTGCACAAGGACTCCCCACAAACAAGCCTGGAAAGTGGATGTTCTGTCCTTCAGCTGGAAAAAACTATCTGTCTATGCCTTCCCCCCTCTACCTCTGCTCTCCAAAGTACTACTAAAAATCAAACAGGATAAACCAAGGGTGATTTTGATTGCTCCAGACTGGCCCTGCCAACACTGGTACCCCCTCCTGCGCAGTGTGCCATTGTTATCTCCATGGCACCTGCCGCAGACTCCTTCCCTGCTGTCTCAGCAGGAGAACCAGATTCTGCACCCTCTGTGTCTAACACTGAACCTTGCAGCCTGGCTAATTACTTAATCTCTCCTTTACCATCCCTCAGCAAACCTGTGATGGATATCATTTTAGAGGCAAGGAGGCCTAGTACTAGAAAATCTTATGCTGTAAAATGGAAAAGATTCTGTGCCTGGAACCAATCTCAAGGGATGAGGACAGCAGTGCCCAAGTTACCTCAGATTTTACAATACTTAACTGAGATGCTTCACAAGGGCCTGTCTTTTTCCTCCAATTAAAATCCACGCCTCAGCCATTGCAGCTCATTATAACACAGAGCCTCCCCTCTTCTCTCATCCACTGCTCAAGCAGTTCCTCAGAGGGGCCAAAAATTTGAGACCGCCGTGGAGAGCTCCAACCCCAGCCTGGGACCTTAACTTTGTCTTGGAGAAACTCACTCTACCTCCTTTCGAGCCAGCTGCTACTGCAGACTTAAAATTTCATTTTTGGAAAACAGCTTTCCTTTTAGCAATCACTTCAGCTAGAAGGGTATCTGAATTACAGGCCCTTATGGCAGTGAAGCCTTTCATCATCTTTCATGCGGACAGGATGTCCCTCAGAACCAGTCCATCCTTCATGCCCAAGGTGGTATCCAGTGTGGCTCTTAATCAGTCCATTCATTTGCAACCTTCTTTCCCAATCCACAGAATAAAGGGGAACGGATACTGCATTCCTTAGATGTGCACAGACAACTTAGATTCTACTTGGACAGGACTAAACCTCAAAGGAAATCTGAACAACTGTTTGTGGCATTTGCTGCAGGGGCAGAGGGGAAGGCTATTTCAAAGCAAACCATTTCTAAATGGATAAGCCATTGCATTCATTTCTACTATAAGCAGCATGGAAAACCTATCCCCCAGGGGATCAGACCTCACTCCACCAGGGCTGCATCTACCTTTACAGCCTTTCTCAGAGGCGTCCCTACCAGGGACATCCTAGAAGCTGCTACCTGGAGTTCTGTACATACTTTCACCAAGCATTATCATTTGCCAATTTTCTCTAAATCCATAGCTGGCTTTGCCACTGCAGTCTTGCTGGCTCTAATGTTATCTAAATTCTTCTTCCCAACCATAGCTTTGGGAATCTACCCAAATGTAATGACTGCAACAGTGAAACACGAAGAACATAGTACAGTTATGTACACTTACCATAAATGTAGATGTTCCAGTGTATTCACTGTTAAAGTCCTGGTTACCCTCCCTCCAGCCCCCTAACTTATTTTGACTATACCTCTACTTTCCTTTACTATGCTTAAAAGCCTTTTTGGTGTATTTGCTTTTTTGATGGAGGTTTATCTTTGTATTTTTGTATTTTATTGCTTCCCATTAGGGGGGCACCTGACATCTGAGGCAAGTAAAACTGATGTAATGTCATTGGCTGTATGTTTTATACCCCTGAAGACCTGACGTCATGGAAGAAGGGACCGCAACTGATGCAGGACCCAAGACTTTAATCAGGCCGACTGAGGGCTACCTGCAAGCAGATAACCCAAATGTAGTGACTGTAACAGTGAATACACTCGAACATCTACATTTATGGTAAGAGTACACAACTGTACTTTCTGGGTACCATGGCAGCAGCTATTCTTCTAGTCCCGCTAGCACGTCTACACATGCGAGTTCTACAATGGTTACTCTTTGCCCAGTGGTCAGTGCAGGGTCTTCCTCTGTTGCACCAGATTATCGTCACGGAGTCATGCAAAAACGATCTTCTTTGGTGGCTGCAGACAGACCAGTTGTATCAGGGCCATCCCTTTGTTTTTCCTCAACCGAACTTGGTACTGACAACGGATGCTTCTAATGTCGGGGGGGGGGGCATTATCTGGGAATGACAGTCCAAGGATTAAGGCAAGATCATGAAAGCCACTTGCACATAAATGTGGAGATGAGTGCAGTGCTTGCAAGCATTTCAGGGCTGTCTTCCCATGGGAACGGTTGCAATTCAGACAGACCAACATGTCAGTAGTGTGGTATATAAACAAAAAGGGAGGAACCAAATGTAACCCACTATGTAGGGAGGCACAACGAGTTTGGCAATGGGCGATCGCTTGTCCACATTTTCTGATAGTAATGCACATCCCGAGAAAATCCAACGTGATAGCGGACAAGCTCAGCAGGGTGATTCTGATGCCTCACAAGTGGACCCTGAAACCAGAGATTGTGGAAGTGATCTTCCAGAAATGGGGCCAGCCTTGCTGCAACCTATTCGCTACGTCTATGAATACCAAATGCAGCAACTACTTTGCCCTCATTCCCCCTCTGGGGAAGTCACCAAGGGATGCACTGGTTCACGATTGGCCCCCAGGATTACTCTATGCCTTCTCCCCTTTCCTCTAATCCCCAAAGTCATTCAAAAGGCCAGACTGTTGAACTATGATCCTCATTGCTCCTTACTGGTCTCATCAAGTTTGGTTCCCCTTACTCCAGACCCATCTGCTGGAGGAACCTTGGATTCTGGATCAAGTTCCAGACCTCCTGACCCATTCTTCGGGGGTGTTCCATCCATCTGTCCAAACCCTCAAGTTGACAGCATGGCTGCTCCAATTCCACATAGCCAGGTGTTACCCCTTTTCCCCTGCAGTGAGTCATATTCTCATTTCTTCCCATAAACCATCCACAAGGAAATTATACTCCAGTAAGTGGAAAAGATTTTCATGTTGGGCTGCGAAACAGAACATAGAGCCTTTTACAGCTTCCATATCTACAATTTTAGACTTTCTTACTGAACTATTTGAAGAAGGAGCTGCTGCAGCTGCCATTAGAGTCCAACTGGCAGCCATTTCTTATTTCCATACTGGAGAAATGGGAGTCTCGATTATGTCTCGTAGGTTACGCAAGGCCTTCCTCAAAGGTTCCTTCTTACTCAGACCCCAAATCAAAGAACCCCAGTCCCTTGGGACATAAATCTCATGCTAACTTTGCTTATTTTACCACCCTTTGAGCCTGCATCATCTTGTGATTTGAAGTTTTTGTCTTGGGAAAACTCTCTTTTTAGTAGCCATAACTTCTGCCAGAAGGGTATCAGAGTTGCAAGCTCTCTGTACTCGTCCTCCATATATCATTTTTCACAAGGATAAGGTCTACTTGAAAACTAATTCCTCATTCCTTTCCAGAGCCTGTTCAGAGAATAATTTGAACCTCTCCGTTGAATTGCCAGTCTTTTTTCCGAACTATAGTTACAAGGCAGAATATAAGTTGCACCAGCTGGATGTTCATAGACAATTACGTTTTTACCTGCACAGGACAAAAGATTTCAGGAAATACGACCAGCTTTTTGTGTCCTTTTCGGACAAAAAGAAAGAATTGTCAGTTTTCAAAGTAACTTTATCTTAGTGGCTTACTTGATTGCATTTCTTTCTGCTACAATAAGCAGGGTAAGCATCTACCAGGGAAGGTAAGAGGACATTCCACTAGAGCAGTCTCAGCATCCTCTGCTTTTCAAATTAGACTTCCTGTTGATTCTGATTGTGCAGCCGCAACTTGGGTGAGACTTCATACCTTTATCACTCATTACAAAGTAGATGTAGCCGCCCAGAACAGGTCCTCCTTTGGATCCACTGTATTAAAGAGTCTTTTTTACTGAGCCACCCTAGGATAAAGGTGCTAGGGACGCTGTCCCAAACAGCAAGAATTACACTGAGATAGGACAACATAACATTAAGAAGTTATGTACTCACCATAATGGTCTATGTCTATTGTCCATCTTGCCTATATTCTTGCGTCCCACTCTCCTTCCCCCATCCTGTATTCCTGGAGAAACTGGTGGATAACTGTATACTATGCACATAGTTTTTTGATGGTTTGGAGTTTCTGTTCCTGTCCTTCAAAGGTGTGTGTGTGTGTGTGTGTGTGTGTGTGTGTGTGTGTGTGTGTGTGTGTGTGTGTGTTTGTATATATATATATATATGTATGTATATATATGTATATATATATATATATATATATCTATATCTATAGATAGATCTGGGGATTTAGCCCAGAGCATCATGGGATAGGGGGTTAGCCTCGAGCCAGTGGAAGCTCTCGAGTTTTGCTATTCGGCCAAGTCGGAGCCGAGAATGTCTCCGAACCAAAACAGCAAGAATATAGGCAAGATGGACAACAAACATAGAATGTTATGATGAGTACATAACTTCTTATTAATCAAGACATTAATTTGGTTATTTTCTTTCCCAGCTTTGCTAACAAAGGAGAATACATGCTCAATCTTTTGGATGTACATAGGCAAGTGTGTCTAAAATCATTTGTTCTATGGAGATAAAGAAAGTCAGATTAATCGTTTCTCTCTTTCTCCCCAAACAAATTGGGCTCACCCATTTTTAAAATTACCCTAGCCAAATGTCTTATTTGATTAGATTTTCTTTCCAGTCAGCAAGACATGTCTGTACCCAGGTCTCCTAAAGGACACTCCACCAGGTTCATGGTTACTTCGCTTTTTGGTGTAGAACTTCCATTGCTGACATTTGTGCAGCAGCTACCTGGTCTAATGTTCATACCTTTATTGCTCATTACAGATTGGATTTGACTTCCAGGAGCAGGTCTGCCTTTGGTTTTGCAGTACTCTGGAATATCCTTCCATGAGGACCACCCAGGGTCCACTTACCTGGGGACCTTGTCCCAGTAGTTGAAGAATGAATGAAAAGGGCATTGTCAGATATTAAAAGTTATGTATTCACCATAATTATGCATCTGTGTTGTCCATTTACATTCTTCCTTAACTCCCCACCCTCCACCCCCTTTCCTTTTATCTCCTGGAATGACCTTATGGTTATTGTGGACCTTCTGCTCCAGGTTTGAGACCCAGTTCTGCTACTACCACTTTTAATTTGTCTTAACCTAAGATTTGTTCTTTCTATGGTATCTGAGGTTTAGTAGGTTGACTGGGGCATTATGGGTTGAGGGAAGAGCTCGAGAGTTGGATCCGAGAATCTAGTAAATATGTCCAATTTGTATCCGCTACCCAATAGTTGAGGAAGAACGAAAATGGACAACACAGATGAATAGTTATAGTGAGTACATTTTCTGGTAAAAGAAAGAGGAATACCTCCTTTCCTGAAGAGATTCAAGATTCTAAATCTGGACAGGAGGTTGAAGGGACACATGCAGGGTTTTCTCCTCAGATTTCTGATTCATACTCAGAGGAGAGCTGATGTTCTTCGTGTTTCACTGTTGCAGTCATCACCCGTTTGTTATCCCTGCTGTGGTAGCCCTCGGCCGGCCCAAATACCAGAGTCAATGTTTTTCTGAGTCTGCTGCTGTCGCTTGTTGACTGACGTCCGGTTGTCAGTGCTATAAAGCAAGGCAGCCAACACCATTACATCAGTCTTTCTTGCCGTGGAGCCTGTAGCAGAAGCAGTTCACAAGTGTGCCAGTTGGTCACTACCAGAGTTTGAATTACAGCTGAAAACGTCTAAAGCTAAGTACCCCGTTGGGGATCCTTTTTTCTTGTCCGAAAAAGTTAATTGTCTCGCTTGTGGAAAGCAGATCCCACACCGAGATTTCCATTCATACTGCGTCACTTGTTTAGGCCCAGACCGCGACATCCGCCGTTGCCAGTTCTGTGCTCTCTCTAATGCGAGAACCATTCGACATAGAGCTCTTATTGTAGACATGTATTTTCATCTTCCGTCTTCACATTCTGAAATGGTTTACGTCAGCCAACAATCCGTAGATATTGAGAAAAAACGTAGTGTCAGTGGGAGAACACTGAGGTTTTTGAGTCCCTCAGAAAATACTAAAAGTTGTTACAGAAGGAATTTCCAGAACCTGCACCCATTCCTCCAGTTCTGTCTGCTTTGGAGGATGTGTGTAACTCCCTGCATTTTTCTTGACAGTCTGCTATCTGCCCCTAAGAATGTAGATAGGATGAAGAAAGTTATACAGTCCTAAATTTGTATACACTCTTCTTGAACCTGATCCAGTAGCTGTTGCTTTAATCCTTCTGCTGCTAAATACTTGGTTAATTCTAATCTTACTGTTTCTGCTGATATTGGTAAGGTTATTGATAAGTATGGGGAGACATTGTATGCTTCTGCAACTTTGATTTTCAGAATTGTGAATCATCAGGCTCATATGTTAAGATTTGTTCTGACTAATTATGGAAATATTTGGAATGTTTAAAATATCTGCCCTTTCTTATGAGGAAAAATATGCTATAAATTGAATTTCTTCTGTTCAAGTCACTACTCATTGTTTAGTATGTGTGTGACTGTTGACACTTCTTCAAGGGCTAAGGCCACTAGTACTGTTTTGAGAAAGTTTGCATAGCTACATTTTCAGAACTTCCTAGATGATGATAAAGTTAGATTTTTAATTTCTTGTTCGGATATAGATTTAGTTTCTGGGCCTCTCTGATGCATAGTTGATCAAAGTGTGATGAAAGGGGTAAGCTGACATATGGAATTTCTAAGATTTTTCAGCCCTCATTTTCCAAGGAATTTTAAAACTCCTCATCTAATTTTGATAAGAACCAAAATAGATATTTTTAGGAAAATACCGGGAAACAGATGTTTAAGAAAAGGCAAGGGGGTTCCAAGAAGAATTCTGGAAATTGCCAAAACCAGTGACAGTCCAATAAGTTAGAATGACAGAGACTTTGTTCCCCCAGCCCACCATAACAGTCCCTTTTTCTTCCAGAAAGTATCAATCTCCACTTTTCTCTTCGGTAACAGTTTCAGACTGTTGGGTTCTGAAGATCATTCATCAAGGTTACATATGGCAGTGGAAGGAAATTCCTCTTTCCAGGGGTCATTCCTTATCCTGCAGGTCAGATTCACTTGTTTCCACCTGTCCCTTTATCACATGCTGTCCCAAGGAGTGATGGTGCCAGATCCCCTTCTCAGGTGGGAAAAGGGATATTATACAAGGATGTTTTTAGTGCTAAAGAAATAAAATGCTTGGAGACCAGTTCTGGATCTTTCTTTCCGCAACCAGTTTGTGATGGTGCCCAAATTAAAAATTATGTCACTTCACAACCCTTTACTCTTTTATCCTCATTCAAGTTTCCTTGTAACATTAGATTTAAAAGATACATATCATTGCATTCCTATTCATCCAGACTTCAGGCGTTTCTTAAGGTTGTGTGTGTCTGGGTCACATTATCAGCTTTCTGCCTTAACCTTTGGCTGTCCACTGCACCTAGTGTTCACAAAGTGTCTAGATCCAGTTATAGATCAATGCAGACTATAGTGTGCCTACATTTTTCCATATTTAGATGACTTGTTTATCTTTGCAGTGTCTTGTTTTCAAAGTGTCAAGTATCCTTTTTGGGTAAGGGATCTCTTAGACAAGCTAGGATTCCAAGAGAACATTCAAAAGTCTTTCTCAACTCCACACAGGATTGTGTTTTTGGGATGTCAACTACACAACACAGTTCAAAGAGCTTTTCTTCCGAGGGAAAAATAGATCTGTATCTAGATCAGTTTCTAGGGTTTTTCCACTCAAACTTCAATCACTGAGAGGTCAGCATTTTAGGTCTCATAGTTTTCTATGATGTTCATGATATTCCTGGCAAATGGGAAAGATACAGTGGTGTCTGAAGTCTCTCTGTTCCCAGCAGCAGCTCCCCTTGTCTTTTCAAATTCCAGTGCTGGTGCAGATAACAGATATCCCTAAATGCAAGTCCCCCCTTTTGCCTACCTATTCCAAAGCAGTCATTCACCACAGATGCCTCAGAATTTGCTTGAGGAGCAGATGTTCATTGTGTTACCCTGCTGCAGTCATCACACTTGGGTTTATCCTGTCGTCAGGCGGTCCTGCAGTCGGCCGGATTTCCAAAGTCTTGGTCTGACGTCGGTTGCTGTCGCCTCATCCCTGACGTCAGTGCGCCAGGGGTACATATATTACAACTGACGCCATTTTCTTCAGTCTTTCTTGCCGCGCGGTGCCCGAAGCAGAAGCAATTCGCAAGTGCCGGTCATCCGACTCCTGAGATTTTCGAATTCGAGTTTCAGACCAAAGTCTTATATAAAGCTAAGTATCCCGTTGGGGAAACTTTTCTTGCCTCAGACCGATGTCAGAAAAAGTTAACAATTGTATTTCTTGTGGGAAGCAAATACCTCATAAGGAATTTCATTCTTATTGTATACCCTGCCTAGGCCCTGATCACGACGTCACTTCTTGTCATTTTTGTGCTAGATTTAATAAACGCACTATTAAAAGACTATTTGATTTCGCACAACACTTTTGGCAGAAAATTTAATTATAACATGCCATCGGAGCTATCGACTACTGGCATGCACAAAAAACGCAGGGATAAGGTTCGACAGCCCAGGCCTAAGCCTGATTCCGAGGCCTCGGTTGATCCGGTTTCCGGTTCTCCGGTTATCTGTGAGGGTCCGATGCAGCCTCTGACTACCGCAGTTGAGGAACCTGAGACCGCTACGGATATTTTGACGGAATGTACTAGGCCGACGCAGCCTTTTACTTCAGGCCCTACCGACGACTTACCATCCAAGGATGCCGGTACTTCTGAAACACCTTCGCTTTCTGAAGGCGTTTTCAGACCGACGACTCTTACAGTCAAAACATTTTCAAAATCGAAGACTCCTTCCAAATCGAAAAAAGCTTCACTTCAGTCTCCTGTTCAAGGCCCTATGCCTAAGAAACAGATGCTTAAGATGGCTGAAGATCTGATTACTCTTATCAGGGGTTCCCAGCCTCCTCCTGACAAAAGGCCTAGACAAGAGGAAGAATCCGCTTCCTCTGAACAACTGTCTATTTCTTTGGATTCCTCTGAAGACCAAGACTATTCCTTCTCTCCTTATGAAGATTCTGATGCTGAGGACTCTATTCCCTCAGCTTCCCCTCCAGAAGATTACTCTTTTGGGGAAACTTTACACACTATGAGGGAGCATTTTCACTGGGAAGGTCAGGATTACTCTGATTCCAAGAAAAGGCTCAGAGAGTTTCTTTTACTCCCCCAACACAGACCTCTAGCCATCCCTCCTGTTCTGGACATTGTGGATGATGTTTATTTAGAATCCAGTTTCAACCCTGACTCTCTGCCTCCTACCCCGGCCAAGCCTGACAGATATCACAGAGTACCTGATTCCCATAAATTCCTTTACAAAAGCCCAGTAGCTGACCCAGAGACCATCTCCCAGGGTCCCAAGGGGGCTTAGGCTTCCATGGCTAAAAATCCAGTACCTACTGAAAGGGATTCAAGAGCACTAGACAGATGGGGGGAAAAAGGTTTACACCTCAGCCACTTTAGCTATGAGAGCTCTAAACTGTCAATTTCATATGCTTAAGTATCAGCAATTTCTGATCTCAGTTAAAACAAAAGATAACAACTCTTCCTCAACAATCTGAATTGAAAGAAGTACAGGATTTGTTGCACGCCACTGAGCAGGTGGGCAAACATACCTTACAATGTGGGTTTGATTCCTTGGAGGCCTCCTGCAGAGCAGCGGTCACTGGATCAGTTATACGTAGGCATGTCTGGTTAAAGGAGCAGAGTCTGCCTGAACATGTTAAAGCAAAACTTCTAGACGCTCCCTTACAGCAGGATGTTCTTTTTGGTGTTAAAGCAGAAGAAGTTTTAAAGAAAATGGAGGATAAGGCAAAATCAATGCAGACAGTCAAAGATTTCCTACAGGTACAACCCCCTCGCTTCAGCAGAAACAGGCCAACCAAAAATTGGTCCTTTCCAGCCACTGACAGGCCTCAGAGGGGTAAATACAGGCGCCCAAGGGGCAGAGGACAACCACAAGCTCAGTATAAACCTCGCCAATGGACCACTCCAACCCAGAAGGGAGGAGAAGACAGGTCTCAAGCCACCAGAAGGCAAACTCAATGACTTGCACCTCAACTGGCCAAACAAAGCTCTTTTGTCAGCCCCCCTGGGGGGAAAACTAGCATTATTTTATTATTTTACGAGGATACAGATTCCACTTCTACACCTTGCCAATAAAAAGAGGAATGCCAAACCTGCCACAAAATCAAAGGGCAGAGGCTCAAAAACAAATTACAGCTCTCATGGCCATGAGAGCCATTCAAAGGGTACCAACTCAAGAGCAAGGCCAAGGATTTTACTCAAGACTATTCCTAGTACCCAGGAAGGAAAATGCTTGGAGACCAATTCTGGACCTTTCAATTCTAAACACTTACAAGTTCCCAAATTCAAGATGCTAACACTACAGCAGCTACTTCCCATGTTGGGCAAGGAAGCATGGCTGGTAACGTTGGACCTCAAGGAGGCATACCTGCATGTCCCTATCAGACAAAGTTGCAGATGATACCTCCGTTTCATTGCAGGTTCAACCCATTATCAATTCTCTGCACTGCCCTTTGGCTTATCTACTGCGCCCAGAGTATTCACAAAATGCCTGGCACCAGTAATTGCATACTGCAGACAAAGAGGAATTCAAATATATCCATACCTGGACGACTGCCTCATCCAAGCAGAAAGAAAAGACATTCTCATACAACATCTGGCTTTTGTGAAGCATTTACTAAATTGCCTGGGGTACACAGTAAACGAAAAGAAGTCAAAACTAGTACCCTCACAAAAAATGACATTCATGGGTGCCAGCTTGGACACAACGGCCCAGAAGGCTTATCTTACACCAGACAAGCAATTACAACTGACTCAATATTTCAAGACAATGGCAACAAAGACCCAATTAACTGCAAGAAAAATTCTGCAGGCTTTGGGTTTCATGGCATCTTGCATTCTGATAATCCCATTTGCAAAACTGCATATGAGGAAATTACAATGGTACCTAAAAAGCGTAGGGTCTCAACACAGCCACAGTTTGGACACAGTGATATCTCTCATTCCCTGCCTTCAACAGGAATTTCTCTGGTGGGCACAGGCATGTCACCTCAACAAGGGTCATCCTTTCACCTTGCCCCCACCCAGGCAAACTATCACAACAGATGCTTCAGACTACGCCTGGGGGGCTCACATGGCAGGGAAATGCATTCAAGGCCCATGGACCGCAGAACAAAGAAAACTGCACATAAACCAAAAAGAGATACTAGCTGTACAGAAAGCTCTGACAGCCTTCAAGGATCTACTACAGCCTGGACAACTGGCAATAAAGACGGACAACACCACAGTAATGTGGTACATAAACAAACAAGGGGGCACACATTCCTACCCTCTTTGCAGGCAAGCAATGAACTTATGGAACACAGCTCTGACCTACCAAGTCCAGTTACAAGCTCACTTCCTGCCAGGACAGAAAAACACATTGGCAGACGACCTAAGCAGAAACATCAAAGATCCCCACGAATGGAAGCTAGACCCACAAATATTTGCAATGATAACTCAAAGATGGGGCCTACCAAATATAGACCTGTTTGCCAGTCCTCAAAACTACCAGCTGACAAAATTTTGTATAAGGACATTCCACCAACAAGCATGGAAAGTGGATGCTCTCTCCTTCAGTTGGAAAAACCTGACAGCATATGCCTTTCCTCCATTACCTCTTCTCACAAAGGTTCTTTTGAAGGTCAAAAAGGAGAAACCTCGAATGATTCTCATAGCCCCAGACTGGCCTCGCCAGCACTGGTACCCATTATTGAAGAATATGGCTCACAACCCACCATGGATATTGCCTCAAATACCTCATTTGCTCACATAGCAAGAGAAGCAGATTCTACACAGCCAGATCAAAACCTTAAACCTGGCGGCATGGCAAATCAATTAAGTAGCCAACCAGCCCTTCTTTCTCAAGCAGTACTGGATGTTATTCTAGAAGCCAGGAGGCCAAGCACCAGGAAGGCTTACTCGGACAAATGGAAAAGGTTTTCTGCTTGGAACCAAGCTAAAGGCCTAGATACAACTCCGCCTCATATGCCTCACATTCTGCAGTATTTAGCTGAGATGTTGCATAAAGGACTTTCCTTCTCCTCTATTAAAATCCATGCTTCAGCTATTTCAGCTTACTACGACACAAATCCACCTTTATTTTCAAGGCAGTTCCTCAGAGGGGCAAATAACATTAGACCACCTAGAAGAGCTCCTACGCCTACATGGGACCTCAACTTTGTTCTGGAAAAACTAACATTGCCTCCCTTTGAACCAGCTTTTTCTGCAGACCTTCAGTTCCTATCTTGGAAGACTGCCTCGCTCCTGGCAATAACGTATGCTAGGAGAGTTTCAGAATTACAGGCACTTATGGCAATGGAACCTTTCCTCATTTTTCCTCAAGACAGAGTTTCTCTACGAACTAATCCTTCCTTCATGCCTAAGGTGGTTTCCAGCGTAGCTTTAAATCAAACCATTCATCTACCCACTTTCTTCCCCAATCCACAGAACAAAGGTGAGAGACTCCTACATTCCTTGGACATTCACAGGCAGCTTCGATATTACTTGGATAAAACTAAGGCTTAAAGAAAAACTGACCAGCTCTTTGTTTCCTATGCTACAGCTTCTCAAGGGAAGACCATTTCCAAGCAAACCATTTTTAAATGGATAGGCCATTGCATACGATTCTGCTATACCCATCATGGGAAACCAGTTCCTCCTACCATTAGGTCCCACTCTACCAGGGCAACAGCTACCTCTACAGCCTTTCTCAGGGGGGTTCCTACCAAGGAAATTTTAGAAGCTGCAACTTGGAGTTCTGTACACACCTTCCCCAAACACTATCACTTACCTCTTTATTCTAAGTCCAGGGCAGGCTTCGCCACTGCAGTTCTGCAGGGGCTCATTGCCTCCTCTAACCTTCTTTAATGCCTCCACCCTACCTTAGCTTTGGGACTCAACCCAAGTGTGATGACTGCAGCAGGGTAACACGATGAACATAGTACAGTTTTGTACCTACCATAAATGTAGATGTTCGAGTGTTCACCCTGCTGCAGTCCAGGTTACCCTCCCTGCAACCCCTCTGATTTACTGGCTAAACCTCTGCTATGCCTTACTGATGTATTTGCTTATAGCTTAAGGGGTTTTGTGTCTGTACAGTGTTCTCACTTTTGGTACTGATTTGGATCACCTTTTTGGGGGCACCTGACATCTGGGGCAAGAAAAACTGAAGAAAATGGCGTTGGTTGCAATATATGTACCCCTGGCGCACTGACGTCAGGGATGAGGCGACAGCAACCGACGTCGGACCAAGACTTTGGAAATCCGGCCGACTGCGCGACCGCCTGACAACAGGATAACCCAAGTGTGATGACTGCAGCAGGGTGAACACTCGAACATCTACATTTATAGTAGTAACAAAAATGTACTTTTCAGGAGGGGAAGAAGTGCAAGGTGTGTGGGACACCTAGGACAGATACAAGCACATGAAAATAAGAAGATGCTCTGATTAAGGCACTCAACCGTGTCAGCCATCTTTGTTCCCCTGGACTACTTCAAGTTGTTAGAGTACCCCAGTCGTATGGCACATGAACAAGCCAAGGGAAACCAGATCATACTCCTCCTGCAGAGCAGCCATCTTAGCTTGGCAGATAACTTCACAGCACACTCTCACTCTCCAGGCATCCTACATTCCTTCAGAAGAAAATTGTGTCAGACAAGCTGAGCAGGACAAGGGCAGACCCTCACAAATAGAAACTCATAAACAGCAGATTGTCCAAGATTTGATCCATTTGTAGGATGTTCTTAAGTAGACCTCTCTGAACAGTCAAGTGGCAAGATTTTGCTCCAAGATTCCATTCAAGAAGGCCTAGAAGACAGATGCCTTTTCTTTTCCTTGGACAGAGATATTCCTGTATGCTTTTCCACCCTTTCCACTAATATCTGGGGTAATTCTGGAGATGCAGAAGGAATCTCACAAAATCATTACGGTGACTTCCTTCTGGCCCAGACAGCCATGGCTCTCTCTTCTTTTGTATATGGCCAGGGGCAATTACCTCAAGCTTCCCCACAGACTGAATCTACTCACCCAAGAGCAGGGAAGCTTGATGCACCTCAGTTCCAATCAACTTCACTTGACTGCCTGTATGATATGGTCTTAATTCTCTAGACACCTATTTACCGGAGATGCGCCACAGGTCCTAATGGCAGTAAGAAGGTTTGCTATGAGAAAATCATATATTAAGAAATGGAAAAGGTCTTTTAGTTAGTGCCAACAACATAACCAGAACCCATTTAGGGCTAGTTGTCTGGTTTTACAGTGTTTGTGTGTTACTGTCCTATGACCTTTCTTACTTCTCTAGCAAGGTTCATTTGTCATCCATTTCAGCCTGTCTGCCATGGAACCTCTTCTGTCAAGGTAGTCTCATGTCAAAATGTTTTGGAAAGGGGTTTCTGTATGTGTCTTCCAAGAAAACCAGTATCCCCTCTTAGGGACCTTAATTTATTTTTTAGTTAAGCTAATGTTTGCTCCATTTCAACCAGCTAAGCTGGCTGACTTGAGGTTCTTAGCAAGGAAAACAGCTTTGCTGATTTTTCTGACCTCTCGAACAAGAGAGCGTGAGTTGCAAGCTCTTATGGTGAGTTAACTCTCTTTTTACATACTGCGGTGGTGGTGCTGCGGTAGCGTTGTCGCCTCACAGTTAGACGTTGCCCGTTCGATTCTCAGTGTGTCTTCTGTGTGGCGACATGCATGAACAGGCGTTCCTTCGTTGAAGGTTGTGCGTTAGGCCCGGCAAGCCAGTTCCGCTGTGGCGACCCCTAACCGGGAAAAGCCGAAAGACACAAACAAACATTGAATTATCACTTAAGGCAGAGGCACACATACATTTGTATAAAAGAAAACAAACCATGTTAACATGCGTCTGTATCACGTTATCGAAATGTTACTTAACTGAATCATTAAAGGTCGAACTTTATTATTCAATTAAGTAAAACATCGAATAACGTAAAAAAAAAACAAATTTAAACAAAAAAAACTAAATGGCGTAGGCAGGGGGGGCAAGATGTTCTTCGTGTTTCACTGTTGCAGTCATTACATTTGGTAATCCTGCTGGCAGGTTGCCCTCAGCCGGCCTGAATTCCAAAGTCTTGGGTCCTGCGTCGGCTGCTGTCGCCCCCTCACTGACGTCAGGTCGTCAGGGGTATAAAAGAAGTAGACAACGCCATTTTTTTCAGTCTTTCTTGCCGTGCGGTGCCCGAAGCAGAAGCAGTTCACAAGTGCCGGTTGGCCGACTACTGAGATTTTCGTGTTTGCATTTCAGATCTGAAGTCTTCAATAAAGCTAAGTAACCCGTTGGGGAAACTTTTTTCTTGCTCCAGACCGATGTCAGAAAAAGTTAATAATTGTATTTCTTGTGGTAAGAAAATACCTCATAAGGATTTTCATTCTTACTGTATTCTTTGCCCTAGGCCCTGATCACAATGTTACTGGTTGTCGGTTTTGTGTTAGATTTAACCAATGCACTATTAAGCGTTGGTATGGTTTTGCTTTAAACCTTTTTGGACGCCAGTTTAATTATCCTGAAATGTCGTCGGATAGCCATCCACCTACCGGAGTTTACAAAAAACGCAAAGAAAAGGATAGAGAAAAACAACAGAGGCCCAAAACTGACGAAGCTTCTCCTAAGCCAGTCGCCGGTTCCCAGTGAAGCACTTTCGCAGCCCCTGATGCCCGCTACTTTAAAGTCGCAGGCCGCTACTGACTCCCATGTGGAGTCTACCATGCCACTGGATACTCAAGGTATTGGAGCCTCGGACGCTAATCCCTCAGATGGGTCCGGAGCCGCTGAGCAGGTACCGGCTTCTGAGGGTGTATTCAGACCTAAACATCTTTACATTAAAACAACTTCAGCTTCAAAGACAAAGGGTAAAGCACCTTCTAAAGCAAAGAAACTCAAGGGCCACGTGGACAGGCCTCTATGCCCAAAGAACAGATGCTCAGGATGGCCGAAGACCTGATTACCTTGATCAGGAGTTCCCATCTCCCTCCTGATAAGAGGCCTAGGCAAGACACTGAATAATTCAGATCATTTCTTCTGATTCCTCTTCTGATCAGGGATAGTCTCTTCCCCCCATGAGGATTCTGATGCTGAAGAATCTATTCCTTCAGCATCTCCTCCTGAGGACTATTCCTTTGGGGAAACCTTGCATACCATGAGGGAGCATTTCCACTGGGAGAGCCAAGATTTTTCAGAATCTAAAAAGAGGCTCAGGGATTTTCTTTTACTACCTCCGCACAGGCCTCTAGCCATTCCACCTGTGTTAGACATTGTAGATGTGTTTTCGGAGTCTAGTCTGACTCCTTACCCCCCAGCCCCTGTTAAGCCTGACAGATGTTACAGGGTTCTTGACTCACACAAATTTCTTTTTAGTAACCCTGCTGCTGACCCAGAAACTATTTCACAGGGTCCAAAGGGAGTTAAGGCTTCCATGGCTAAAAAAACCAACCCCCTCTGACAGAGATTCAGGGGCACTGGATAGATGGGGAAAAAAGGTTTACACATCTGCAGCTTTGGCTGTAAGGGCCTTAAACTGTCAATTTCATATGCTTAAGTATCAGCAACATGTCATGGGATTGCTTAGAGAGAAAATGTTGCTAAATACTGAATGTGCAGAAAACAAGGAAATGCAAGATTTATTGTATACAGCAGAACAAGTTGGAAAGCGTACTTTGCAATGTGGTTTTGATTCTTTGGAGGCCTCCTGCAGGGCTGCAGCTACAGGTTCTGTAATTAGGAGGCATGCTTGGTTAAAGGAACAAAATCTGCCTGATCATGTTAAAGTTAAATTACTAGATGCACCTTTACAGCATGATACTTTGTTTGGTGTTAAGGCAGAAGAGGTGTTAAAGAAAATGGAGGACAAAGCTAAATCAATGCAAACTGTCAAAGATTTTGTACAAGTACAGCCACCTAGGTTTAGTAGACACTGGCCTACAAAAAATTGGTCCTTTCCTGTGTCAGACAGACCTCAAAGGGGCAGACCCAGACGCCCTAGGGGCAGATCCCAGGTGCAAGGTTCTTACAGACCCAAGCAATGGGGTGCTTCTACCTCCAAAGTTGGAGTTGATAGAGCACAAACATACAGAAAACAGCCTCAATGACTTCCCCCTACCTGCACCAAGCGCTTATCTTCTGGCAGCACTCAGGGGGAAAACTAGCACATTTTGCTCAAAATTGGCACATCATAACCCAGGACAAGTGGGTTCTAAACATAGTGTCACAAGGCTACAAGTTCCATTTCCATACTCTGCCAAAGGCAAACGGCTTGCCAGATCTGCCAAAAAATCAATGGGCAGAGGCACAAAAACAAGTCTCATCCCTCATGGACATGGAGGCCATTCAACAAGTACCAGAGCAAGAGCAGGGACAAGGTTTTTACTCAAGACTGTTCTTGCAACCCAGAAAGGACAAGGCCTGGAGGCCGATACTGGACCTATCTGTTCTGAACACATTCCTGAATATTCCAAAATTCATAATGTTGACCTTGCAACAGCTTCTGCCCATGCTGGGCAAGAATGTTTGGCTTGTGACTTTGGACCTAAAAGAGACATACCTGCATGTTCCAGTCAGACAACCATGCAGAAGATACCTCAGATTCAAGGCAGGTTCAATGCATTACCAATTCTCTGCACTGCCCTTTGGCTTATCTACTGCACCCAGGGTCTTTACAAAGTGCCTGGCACCAGTAATTGCATTCTGCAGACAGAGGAATACAAATATACTCTTAATTGGATGACTGTCTCATTCAAGCAGAGAACAAGGACATTCTTCTTCAACATCTGGCGTTCGTGAAAAGACTTCTAACATGCCTGGGGTACACAGTCAACAAAAAGAAATCAAAACTAGTACCCTCACAAGAGATTACATTCTTGGGTGCAAGCTTGAATACAACTGCCCAGACAGCTTATCTCACGCCAGACAAACAAAGGCAACTGACTACCTATTTCAAAATGTTGGCAACAAAGACCCAGTTATCTGCAAGAAAAATTCTGCAGGCTGTGGGCTTCATGGCATCCTGCATGCTACTAATTCCATATGCAAGACTGCATATGAGGAAACTTCAATGGTACCTAAAAAGTTTTTGGACTCAACATTCACACAGCCTGGAAACAGTCATTACTCTCATCCCCTGCCTGCAACAGGAATTTTGATGGTGGGCAAAGGCTTGTCACCAGAACAAGGGACAGCCATTCACATTACCTCCAGCCAGGCAGACACTAACAACGGATGCATCGGACTATGCCTGGGGAGCCCACATGGCAGGAAGAGGCATTCAGGGCACATGGTCCTCAAACCAAATGCATTTACATATCAATCAAAAAGAGCTGTTAGCTGTGCAAAATGCCCTGACAGCCTTCAAGGACCAACTTCATCCAGGACAACTACTGATAGACAGACAACACCACGGTCATGTGGTATATAAACAAGCAGGGGGGGACACATTCTTATCCCCTTTGCAGACTAGCCACGACCTTGTGGGACAGCTTTGACTTACCAAGTACATCTGCAGGCACAATTCCTGCCAGGAAAGGAAAATACTCTGGCAGACGAACTAAGCAGAAACCTCATGGATCCCCACGAGTGGAAACTGGATCCACAAGTCTTCAGCATGATGATAAGGACATGGGATGCCCAGACATAGAGCTATTTGCCTCCCCTCTCAATTACCAACTAAAAAGATTCTGCACAAGGACTTGTCACAGACAAGCATGGAAAGTGAACGCCCTATCTTTCAGCTGGAAAAACCCATCGGTGTATGCCTTTACTCCACTGCCTCTACTCCCCAAGGTGCTCCTAAAGGTCAGACAGGAGAAGCCAAAGATGATACTGATTGCCCCAGACTGGCCACACCAGTACTGGTATCCAATACTAAGGAACTTATCTCTATACCCAGCTTGGCCCTTACCTCCGATACCTGGACTACTGTCCCAGCAAAACAATCAGATCATGCACAGCCAACTCAGGACATTAAACTTGGCAGAATGGGGGATGATGTAGTCATATGAAAAACACCTCTCAGTAAAGCTGTAATGGATGTCATTCTGGAAGCCAGAAGGCCTAGCACTAGAAAGTCTTACGCGGGAAAATGGAAGAGATTCTGTGCCTGGAACCAGGCACAAGGAACCAATACAGCAGTACCAAATATTCCTCAGAATTTGCAATACTTAACTGAGATGCTGGACAAAGGCCTATCTGTTTCATCAATTAAAATTCATGCCTCTGCCATGTCGGTTCATTACAATACAGAGCCAGCACTTTTTTCTCCTCCTTTATTTAGGCAGTACCTCAGAGGAGCCAAAATTTTAAGGCCCCCAAGGAGACTGCCAATACCTGCATGGGACCTCAACTATGTCTTGGAAAAACTCACCCTACCTCCTTTTGAGCCAGCAGCTACTGCTGACATGAAGTTTTTATCTTGGAAAACAGCGCTGCTTTTGGCAATTACTTCTGCAAGACGAGTTTTAGACCTACAGGCGCTCACAGTTGTGGGAACCTTTCATCATTTTTCATCCAGACAGGGTCTCCGAGGTCAAACCCAACATTTATGCCTAAAGTAGTGTCCAGTGTGGTGCTTAACCAAGCCATCCATCTGCCTACCTTTTACCTAAATCCACAGAACAAGGGGGAGGGAATTCTGCATTCTTTGGATATAAACAGACAGCTTAGATTCTACTTGGACTGAACCAAAGCTTTCAGGAAGACAGAGCAATTACTAGTGACATATGCTGCAGGATCACAAGAAAAGCCTATCTCAAAGCAGACTATTTCTAAGTGGTTAGGACACTGCATTCGTTTCTGCTACTTACACCATGGCAAGCCAGTGCCTAAGGGAATTAGGCATCATTCCACCAGAGCTGCCGCCACTTCAGCAGCCTTTCTCAGGGGAGTACCAACCAGAGACATTTTAGAGGCGGCTACTTGGAGTTCAGTGCACACCTTTACAAAGCACTATCATCTGCCACTCTACTCTAAATCCGGGGCAGGCTTTGCCACTGCAGTTCTGCAGGGCCTCTTAGCCACTCCTACTGCTGTCTAGTACCAGCCCCCCAACCATAGCTTTGGGACTCTACCAAAGTGTAATGACTGCAACAGTGAAACAAGAAGAACATAGTACAGTTGTGTACACTTACCATAAATGTAGATGTTCAAGTGTTTTCTTTGTTGCCGTCCAGGTTGCCCACCCACCTTCCCCCTTTTTTCTTTTGGATCTTACCTTTCCTTCTCTGATTTATACTACCTATGTGGTGTATTTGCTTATAGATGAAGGTAACATTTATATTGATGTATTTATATAAAGTTTGGCTACCCTTTTTGGGGGCACCTGACATGTGGGGCAAGAAAAACTGAAGAAAATGGCATTGGCTACTTCTTTTATACCTCTGACGACCTGACGTCAGGGAGGGGGCGACAGCAGCCGATGCAGGACCCAAGACTTTGGAATTCAGGCCGGCTGAGGGCAACCTGCCAGCAGGATTACCAAATGTAATGACTGCAACAGTGAATACACTCGAACATCTACATTTGTGGTAAGTGTACACAACTGTACTTTCCCCTGCACCCCCCCCCCACTTAAATATATCAACTCCGAGACCGCACTACATTGAGGTAAATGAAAATCTCCTCCTATGGAGATTTCCGTTTACTTGCACGATGTTCTTCACTTTCGATGTTGTTGTGCCAACAGCATCAGACTCTATATTGTCAGCTTACGACAACGTGAAGTAGACCTGTTAACATATACCACCAAAAACCAGGAACTAAAACCTCCAGTACAATATCAGCAAAAGTTATTTTATTCGAAAGTAGATGTATCAAATAGCACAAAAACAATCTCTCTTAGCGCCTCGGCTAGAACACAACCTTTACAAAGTAAATTACATCTAAAAAAACTTCTCCTTTTATATAAAAAATGTAGCTGTTAACAAGTTAATTAATAAAGCACTAATTCAATAATGCATTCACTTCATTAGTAAAAAGTGCAAATGGTTTAAAAAGCCCCTGCATTTAAATAAAACTTTTCCAGTTACATTCTTTATTCAACCCCTTCGGTTGTAACGTATTATATTTCAGTATAAAAATTGATGCCTTTTTCCTTAATATTTAACCATATCCTCAGTAAGAAATTTTGACGTAATTTATTCCAAAACTGATACTTGTAAACTACTAAAATCTCCCTGATGTATTCAATTGAAATGTTCGGTTATTGGACTTATAGCCTTATTATCAGCAAGTGGCTATTTCACCCACAATTTAGGGTGTCTTTTACATCAATTCTTATTGAAAGAAGTGGTGAAATTACCGTCCTATATTAAGGATTCTTTTGATTTCTTGAAGAAATTGGGGGAAATGAAATGGGAACAAGATATGTATTTTTTATTAGTGGATGTAACTAGCCTTTACAGAAGTATACAGCACAAGTTTGGGATGGAAGCATTAGATTATTTCCTGGGAGATAGTCCCAGAACTCAATAAATCAAGGAACTAGTATACTTCTGTTTAACAAACATGTTTGAATTTGATCGAAACCTATATAAACAAATGCAGGGTGCAGCCATGGGGGCGGTCTTCGCCCCCATGTATACAAATTTGTTTATGGGTTTGGTGAAGTTTACCCACATTTACAGAAGTACTTTTTACAAGGATTATGTCAAAAGATATCTCAGGTTCATCGATGACCTCATATTTGTAAGTCAAGGGGGAAGCAATGAAGTACAATAATTTATTAAATATTTAAATGAAAGCAAATATCAAATCAAATACGATGGTTTGCAGGAGGGAGTATTAGTGAATTACCTTGTCATAACCTTGAAAGGTCTAGGGAATGGGAAGATCAAGACAAGAATATACAGAAAGTTCAAACAGCCAAATTACATGTTACATGCATCGAGCTGCCATCCAGAACATAGTGTGACATCTATCCGTTATGGAGAAATTTTGAGAATAAATAGGCTTTGCAGTGACAGACCGGAATCAGAAAGGGAAGCTAAGAAAACAATAACCATGTTTCTGAATAGGGGATATGATGAGAGATAGTTATGGATAGTTATGCCAGAATATGTGGAGATGTAGAGAAAGAAAGGGGTAAAAGACAAGGTAATATATATGGGAAAATAGAAAAAGATTTTACCCCAGATACGATTCTGTTTTTCGTTTCAAAATACACATTATTTTCCACCAAGCTACAGAAACTATTGAGAGACTATTGGAATATAGTGAAGAGGGAAGTTTCATCTCTTACAGAGGTACGGTTAAATTTTTCCTAGTAAAGAGGATGTAATTTGAAAGGTTTTTTGGTCCATGGCACATGCAGAAAACCTGTGGAAAAATATAGCAAGGGAATTGTCCGAAACTGGCGCACTATTCAGTGTGGCAAATGCACAATATGTCAGCATGTAGTAGCAACATTTGAAAGAATAAATGGTAAGAAGTTCCAAACTCAAGGGTGCATTACATGTAGAAGTGTAGGCATTGTTTATGCTATCGAGTGTTGATGTGGAAGCTTTTATATAGGAGAAAGCAAAAAAAGTTTAGGGGAAAGAATAAAGGAACATGTTAGGGACATTAAAAATAATAAAGCTATAAGTCCAATAGCTGAACATTTCAATAGATACATCAGGGAGATTTTAGTAGTTTACAAGTATCAGTTTTGGAACAAATTAAGTCAAAATTTCTCAGTGAGGATATGGTTAAATATTTAAGGGAAAAGGAATCAATTTTTATATTGAAATATAATACATTGCAACCGAAGGGGTTGAAAAAATCTTTGGTGGTGCAGCGGTAGCGTTATTGCCTCACAGCAAGAGGTTCTCCCGTTCGATTCTCGGCTGGAGTGCGGAGAGTGCCTTCTGTGTAAAGTCTGCATGTCCTCCCTGCAGTTGGGTGGGCCTTCGAAAGACATGCGTAAATGGGCATGCCTTCGCTGAAGGTTGAACATCGAGTTGGCACATTGGCATTCGTGAAAAATCTACTGCCACTCATTAGCGGGACCGGAGTTCCACTGTGGCGACCCCTAACCGGGAAAAGCCGAAAGACAAACAACCACCACCGAAGGGGTTGAATAAAGAATGTAACTGGAAAAGTTTTATTTAATGTAGGGGCTTATTAATCCATTTGCACTTTTTACTAATTAATTGAATGTATTATTGAATTAGTGCTTTATTAATTAACTTAACAGCTACATTTTTTATATAAAAGGAGATTTTTTTTAGATGTAATTTACTCTGTAAAGGCTGTGTTCTAGCCGAGGTGCTAAGAGAGATTGCTTTGCTGCTGTTTGATACATCTACTGTCAAATAAAAGACCTTTTGCTGATATTGTACTGGAGGTTTTAGTTCCTGGGTTTTGGTGGTATTTTTTTGCAACTTTCGGAAAGTGGTTTTAATAAAAACCATGTTAACATGTTCACATTTACGAACATTGTACATCACATGGATTTTTCATTTTCTAAATTCCTACCTTCCCTTAGATCTCACTTCTCCTCCAAAACATTGTATGTATTGTTCCCACAATTTCTGTTTTTTATGTAATTTGCTCCTACCCTTTTCTAATGGTCCCAATTCCATTTTTTTAATCTCTGTTACAGTATTTACTACTTCAGATGCAGTTGGCGTAGACTTTGATTTCCATTTTCTAGTAATTGCTTTATGTTAAGTTGTCAATCTCGCCTTCATTCTTGCTTGATGGGTTCGGAGCCGATCCCTCGGCTCCGACTCGGCACTTGCTAAGCTCGAGAGTCACTTTTACCAGCTCGAGGCAGCCCCATATCCCATGATGCAAGGCGGTAAGTACCCAGATCTCGTTTGCCGCTTCGCTTATGAGGTCCTCCTTTTACCAGCTCCTGGTAAGTGATTCACTGTTTTAATATTTAAGCCCCTTTCTGCTAAAAAACTTTAATTTTTAGTTTTAAGTTAATTATATAGATTTTCTGACAGAAAATCCCTGTCTCTTCTAATTTTTTTTAGTCAAACTTTACCCATCCCATCCCCTCCCTGTTAGGGTGTGTGTGTTTGTTTTTATAGTAATACCTTTTTGGTATTTTATTTAATTTAATTCTTGACTGGTGTGTGTGTGTTTGAAGCACCATGTCAAAGGAGAGGGTCTCAGGTTTTAAGAAGTGTGACTCGTGCTGTCAGAAGATGTCTCTGACAGACGGTCACACTTCTTGCCTGTATTGCCTGGGGCCTCTTCACCTGCAGGACTCCTGTGCTATTTGTCATTCCTTCAGCCAGAGAGTCCTGCAGGAAAGACGTAACAAGCTGATACTTAGGGGCCTTCTTAAGCCGGAGGGCTCTCCGGCTAAGTCGGCTCCATCAAAATCAGCCAAATCTTCCAAGGCCCAGGCTTCTGTGTCTAAGCCTGCGGCCTCGGTTCCGACTCGTTCTGAGTCGAGATCGGCTCCGGCTGGAGCCGATTCGGCTTTAACAAAGCCTTCGGCACCGATGGCTATCGGTGCCGATTCTGCATCGACCACTTCGGTGTCGGCTCCGATCGGTTCTGACCACCATGTGGCACAGGCATCGGTGTCGGCTCCGATCGGCTCCGACACCGTTACTTTTGTGGCTGTATCGGCTCCGGCGGGAGCCGATGCATCGAGCTTCCTGTCGGCTCCGATAAGTCTTCGGCTCCGACAGGATCTATAGTATCGGTTCGATGGCTCATTCCAGGAAGAGGTCGAGGTCTCCTTCCTTGGAGCCGATACTTTCGGCTCCGGCTTCACCTCCCCTTCCGGAACGGAGCCATCGGAGCCGATCTTCAAGGTCATCCAGACTTTCAGACCATGACCTAGAGAGAGTGGTCAGCAGATTACTTAAGTCACAGGTACTGGCCCAAATGTTACATAGTCCGTCTCAACAGGCGACTGTTGGTCCACACCCCGTTACAGTTCCTCCTTCAACTCTACCCCAGAGCTGGGGGTTGGAGTCTTGCGGAATGGTTACTGCTCCGGCTGGAGGACAGATACCGCCTTCTGTTCCTTCAGCCTCTACTCTTATCTCCTCTTGAGACCTTCCTTAGAGGGATTCGTGGTCGGGCTTCCATGGTCTCCTCCGAGGGGTGAGTGGCATCGGACCCTTGTCCGAACCCGCTCTTCCCCTTGGAGCCTCGGCCTTGGTGAGCTCGGCTCCGACATCTGCCTCGGAGACTTCCCTTTCGGTGGTCCCTGGAGTTCCTAGTTCTTGAACGGGTTCTCTCGGACCTGCCTGGGAGGGAGCATTCGAGGTGATGAAGAGTGTGCTGGCCACTGGTATCAGTCAGCAGTCTGTTCCCGTAGCTCCTCCCTCTATAGTGCCTGTTGACATCTCTGCCACTTCTCTTGCTACAGGACCCAGAGATCCTCCGCCTCAGGTTTCCCCATTGGGAATTTCCCCTCTTCCGAGGATTCTCCTGATGTTTGGGAGATCCTCCTAGGAAGAGGACTTGTAAGAGGAAACATGTAGACTCCCCGAGTCTGTCACTTGGATACTGACTTTGATGAGTCAGAGGGATCCCCTAGATCCCCTCTGAGGGTGTCTCCTTCTCAGACATCCTAGAACTCCTTAAACAGAGGGAAACTGGCCCACCAACAATCCCTCTGAGGATGAGTCAGTATACCTAGAGGCGTTTGGATCTCGGCCCTCCACCTCCTGGGTGTCTCCGCCTTCGACCCCCTTATGCAGGTTATTGCCCGAGGCGTGGGCAGCTCCTGACTCTGTAGAGCCAGTCCCTAGGAGGCCTTCAAAATTTATCACTGCCCAGTGACAAGCAATTCCTCACTAAGGGTGTCCCGCTGATGCCATGGTGGTGGCTGCGGCCACCAAGAAGGAACTTGCAGATCCTTCCGTGCCGTCCATCCTCCTAATAAGGACTCTAGGACCATGGATAGGTGCGGTGGCGGATGTTTTCCTCAGCGACCTTTGCTATGCGTTAAGCTGAATTACCTATGTCACTTCACCAGACTCCAGAGGGATATCCTTAAGGAGCTGGGTGAAGTAGTTCAGGATCCTACAGCTGCAGTAGCTCAAGAAAAGATTGCTTCGCAGCTAGGAACCCTTAATTCCATTGCAAACTCCTCCATGCGGCTAATATCTTATGCTGCTGATGGAGCGAGTAGAGCCGCAGGTACAGGTGTGGCTCTTAGACGCCAAGCCTGGATGCGGCTATGTGATTTTGCTGATCCCTTTAAGGCGTCCTTCACAAATTCTCCCTTTGATGGGTCAGCTTTGTTTGGCCCTCAGGTGAAGGAAACTTTGACCAGGTGCGAACAGGACGGCAAGACTCTTTCTGCTGTAGGAGTCCGTTTTTCCACCCCTTCTAGACCTTATCCCAAAGGACAGAAAGGTGGGAAAATGTGGTTCCGTAAATCCCAAGGAGTCACGCCGGATTCACGTGGTCAGTTTATCCCTAGAGGCAGAGGGGGTAACAATAACAGACGCCGCTCTAGAGGCAGAGGGGGTCCAAAAAAACAGGGAAACAGAGATCCTCTCTCTGACAAGCCCTTTCAGCATCCCTGAGATGTTGCCCGGCTGTCCCTCCTTGGAGGCAGTCGGGGGAAGATTATCACTGTACCCAGAAGCCTGGCATTCCCTCACTCAAGACAGATGGGTACAGTCGATCATATCCAAGGGTTACATAATTCCTTTCGAGGAAAGTCCCTTCCCCTCAAATTCCCTTCCAGATGTACCACCCGGTCTAAGGGAAATTGCAGAGTTAGAAGTCTCAAAACTACTGCAAAAAAGAGCCATTCAGCCAGTTACATTAGACCATTCAGAGCCCGGAATCTACTCAAGGTTCTTTTGGTCCCCAAAAGACGGAGACTGGAGACCAATATTGGATCTCAGCAGACTCAACAAGTCTGTCAGGAAGACAAGATTCGAATGGTCACTCTTCAGTCAATTCTGCCCTTCTTACAGAAGGACAACTGGATGTGCTCAATAGATCTTCAGGATGCGTACTATCACATCAAAATTCACAGGCGCTCAGGAGATTTCTCCGCTTTCGGCTGGGGTCCAGTCATTTTCAGTTCAGAGCCCTGCCCTTTGGTCTCACTACAGCCCCAGAGTGTTCACCAAATGCATGGCAGTGGTCACGGCTCACCTGAGGCGTCAAGGATTCCAGGTGTTTCCGTATCTCGACGACTGGCTCCTGTCAGCCACCACCAGGCATCAGCTTATACAAGCCAGGGATTACACAATAAACCTTTGTTCTCATTTGGGCATCTCGATCAACTTGAAAAGTCATCCTTATCGCCCTGCCAGTCTATTACCTTCATAGGCAAACTTAAACACTGTTAGGATGTCAGCTACCCTTACAGATCAAAGAGTTTCAGACATTCAGAGTCATGTCAGGATCATTCTGGCCAACAAGAAAGTACAGGCCAGAATGGTTCTAAAGGTATTAGGTCTCATGGCTGCGGCCAGTACTCTTCTTCCCTGGCTCGATTCTACATGCCTTCTTCAGTGGATGCTGTTCACACAATGGTCATACCAACAACTTCCAATCGTCACCAGATTCTGGTGACACAGACATGCAAAGAGCATCTTGCTTGGTGGATCACATCTCCTCAGGTTCACCAAGGCAGGTACTTTGTACCCCCATCCCCGATAGCCACTGTCACCACGGATACCTCCCTGATCGGGTGGGGGGGTCATTATCAGGGCAGGATGGTTCATGGGACGTGGCAGCCGTTCGAGTACCATCTGCACATAAATGTCCTGGAGATGAGAGCAGTGCTTTTAACGTTGCAAGCCCTCAACGACTTTCTTCCCGTAGGGACGATTGCAGTCCACACAGACAACATGTCTGTAGTTTGGTATATCAACAAACAGGGCGGAACCAAGTCCTACCCCTTGTGTCGAGAAGCGCTCAGACTATGGCAATGGGCGATCTCCTCTCATCGGTTTCTGGTAGCAACGCATATCCCTGGGAAAACCAACATTGTAGCGGACAGATTGAGCAGAGCTATTCTCATGCCTCATGAGTGGTCTCTCAAGCAATCTATAGCGGAAGAGATTTTTCTGGAATGGGGTCGTCCATGTTGCGATCTTTTTGCTACTCCCCAAAACAGTAAAATGTCCAGACTTCTTCTGCCTCTTCCCTCTATCAGGCCATCCCCCCAGAGACGCTCTGACCCAGGATTGGCCCCAGGGACTTCTTTATGCCTTCCCTCCATTTCCTCTGATCCCTCAGGTTATCCAGAAAGCTACCGTTTTGAGAGCCAAATTGATTCTCATTGCCCCTTACTGGCCTCGACAAGTTTGGTTCCCGTTCCTCCATCATCACCTTTTGGTGCAGCCGTGGCATCTGGACCCAGTGCCAGATCTTCTGATTCACCAATCGGGTCAGCTGCACCGGTCAATCCCTTCTCTCAACCTCACAGCATGGTTGCTCCACTTCCTTCCTTAGCCAGGCTTCCTTTGATCTCTAACCCAGTTAGAGACATCATAGTAGCCGCTAAAATCCTCTACCAGGAGGATTTATACAAGCAAATGGAAACATTTCTCTTATTGGGCTAAGGCCAAGAATATTGATCCTTTTACTGCCCCTGTTCTGGCAGTCCTGGACTTCTTAGCAGAGATTTTTCATGCAGGCTCCTCTTCTTCCACAGTCAGAGTTCAATTGGCTGCTATTTCCAATTTTCATGTCGGGATAGCAGATCATAATATTATGTCCCATAGGCTCTGCAGGGCCTTCTTGAAAGGAATTTTCCTACTAAAGCCTCCAATCAGGAATCCTCCTCCTCAGTGGGATCTAAATTTAGTGCTGACATCCTTGATTCTTCCCCCCTTCAAGCCAGCTGCTTCTTGTTCCCTGAAATATCTTTCTTGGAAAACTTTATTCCTAGTGGCTATTACATCGGCCAGGAGGGTGTCTGAACTTCATGCTCTTTCGGTTCGACCCCCCTATTTGGTTTTTCACAAAGACAGAGTATCTTTGAGAACTAACCCAACCTTTTTGCCTAAGGTCGCTTCAAAGAACAATTTGAATCAATCCATTGATCTCCCTGTATTTTTCCTAACTATTCAGATAGAGCTGAACAAAAGCTACATTATCTTGATGTCCACCGTCAACTTAGATATTATTTGGACAGAACAAAAAAATTTAGGAAATCTGATCAACTTTTTGTTTCCTATGCGGATAATAAAAAAGGGCTTCCTGTTTCTAAAGTGACTTTGTCTAGATGGCTTTCTTCGGTCATCTCTGAAATTTATCTGCTCAGGGGAAAACAGCTGTGCTCAAAACCTAAAGCACATTCAACTAGGAGCTTAGCTACTTCTACAGCTTTTCAAGCTAGACTTCCTTTAGACACTATTTGTGCAGCGGCCACTTGGGCCACTCCTCACACTTTTGTTTCCCATTACAAATTGGACTTGGCCTCCAGGGACAGAGCCAGTTTTGGCTCTACAGTCCTCAAGAGTTTGTTCCATTGAGCCACCCAGGATAGAGGTGCTAGGGGCCGGTCCCATCAAGCAAGAATGAAGGCGAGATTGACAACTTAACATTAAGAAGTTATGTACCTACCATAACGTTCCATGTTAGTTGTCTTCTCTCGCCTTCTTTCTTCGACCCTCCCTCCTTCCCCTGGCCTGGACAGACCTTGTTATAAGAAACTGTTATGCTGAAGACCATTCAGACCTGGTCCTTCTTCCATCCGTAAGTTTTCTTTCTTCCTTTGGGAAGTATGTTATGCTTGGTGCTATTGCCCTTTGTCATCAAACGAGATCTGGGTACTTACCGCCTTGCATCATGGGATATGGGGCTGCCTCGAGCTGGTAAAAGTGACTCTCGAGCTTAGCAAGTGCCGAGTCGGAGCCGAGGGATCGGCTCCGAACCCATCAAGCAAGAAAGAAGGCGAGAGAAGACAACTAACATGGAACGTTATGGTAGGTACATAACTTCTTATTCTGCAACTACCAGAATTAAACTTGACAAGGCCTTTCTATGCCTAGGCAGTTCAGATCCTGTATCCCAGCTCAATTAAATAATTTCCTTAATTACACCAGTTTGCTTAACCAGTATTTCTGACAGAGTGCTCTGTAGGGAATGTTTAGTCTGCCAATTCCTTATACTCCCAAAGCATATGTTCCCAGTTACCCCTCTCTTCTCCATCCAACCACCATTTGCCATTTTTGAAGTCTGCTTGCCATATAAAAATACCTGTGTAAACCCATCCAAACAAAAATCCTAAATCTTCTAGACTTTGTTGCATATTTGGGAGCCATACATATGTCCTCCCACTGTTTTTCCTTGTGAACCCAGTCTTTTCTAACCTCCTCTGATTCTTGTAGTCATTGTGCAGTATTTTATATACTGTAGTAATTATCCCTTTTTTCAGCAGCTTCTGTTCTAGAGTCATCTAAAAACTCTGTGATAGCAGGTCTTTCACTTAGGATTCCCAGATCCCTCTGTCTTTGCCTGTACTCTATCAAACCCTGATAGGGAAGGCAGTCTCTAGCTTGCAGTCCAACTGTCTTATTGGCCTATTCCTATTCTATTACCTTTTCATCTCTAATTATTTGCTCCTAGTACTTTGTTTCCTTTGCCAGTTTTCTCCAGTAAATTCTGGATCTTTCTTGCCTGTTCTTTTTACCCCTAACTGCAGTCATCCCTATTGGCAGAATCTTCTTTCTCCATTCTCATGTTGGTTTATTTCTTAGAATATTTCCTGCTACCTCGAGTTTAAAATGTGTATGGATCTTCATCCAAAACCTCACTCTCTCCTTATTTCTTGAATTCCTTCCCTTTGTTATCATCTTTTTCCACTATGAATTGTTGCTTTCTGCTTGTGTTATGTGTATGAACCTTAACTGTGTAATCCTGAAAATATCCCTTCAAATCAGATAACCATAGACCATCTTGCTCTATGGGAAGGATCAACTTATTCCACTTGGCCATTGCCCTTTTCCCCTCACAAATAAAATGTGTCAATACTTCTCCACAGCATCTCCTCTGGTTGTTAAAAATATGCCTGACCTGTGTATAAAACTAAAGGGAGTAAAAACATTTTCACTGCTTGTGTGTTGCTATCCATAAACAAGAGCTACCCCTTTCTTAGTTTTTATGTTTTTTTCTCTCTCTCTTTCCACATATACTTAGCTGCCATAACAGAATCATTTTTTAACTCGTATTCCTAAGTACTTCATTTTATAGTGTCCCCATCAGTTTTGGTATTGCTGAAATAATTAATGTGTGGGTACATAGTTTACAGCTATAGCCTTTCTTTTAGGTAGGTTCATAGGTAGGTACTAGGTTATTGGCCCTAGGGCCTGTTTAAGTCTAGCCAAAGGTACCCTGGCTTTCGCCACCCAAGAAAATTATTTTCCTGTGCCACTGTCGAGCAGAGCCACAGAAGTGATCCCCGGGGTGAATTTCCTATCTCCCATCCAATCATCAAGATTTTTCTTGGAGTGCTAATGAGGAGCTTTGTTTGATATAGATAGGTAGTTTGTTCCAGAGTATGGGAAGCTCAAAGGGAAGAAATTGAGAAAGACCTGGAAAGTTCTGTTTACCAGTATTTTAAAAGGAGGGGAATCACCAACATCTTGTCTTCATTAATTTTATATCCTGGAAAAACTTGAAACGGACTTAAAATGTTCCACAACACTGGGATGTCCTTTTCTTGTTTTATCAGATACAAAATATTAGATATTAGTTACAAGTAAAGCCAACTTTTCTTCATTATCATATGAATTATATCCTTGAATTTTTGAGTCTCTTATTTTCTTTGCTGATGGCTGTAAATGTAATGCATATAAGAAAGGGGAAAGAGGACAGCCCTATCTGGTTCCTTTTTTCAGACCCAACTTGTCAGAGAAGAACTGTCGCACTTAAACATTTACCTTCAATCCCTCATATGTACTCCTAGTTAACCTTATTATTGTACCAGGGAATGCAAATACTTCTATTACCGTATGTTTAAAATTCCAGCTTACTCTGCATCAAGACCCACCAACAATAGTGACATTTTCATACATTCTTCATCCCTCTGGATCATTATTGTTCTGTTAATGTTGTCAAATATTTGCCTTCCTTCCATAAAACCACTTTGATCCATATCTAGCAATTTTGTTACATTTTTAATAATATGTTGCCATTCTGTTATTATGAACACAAATACTTTGTAATTATGGTTTAAAATTGAAGTGGGCCAGTAAGAAGCTGTGACTGATGAGTCTTTAACCATCCTTTAGATATTACAGCCACCACAGCTTTCTTCCAAGATGTTGGTGATTCCCCTCATTTTAAAATACTGGTAAACAGAACTTTCCAGGTCTTTCTCACTTTCTTCCCTTTGAGCTTCCGAACTTCCACAGGAATACCATCTGTTTCTGGAGACTTTCCTGCAAACTGCTTATACGTCACCATTTTTCTCTCATCTCTTCCTATCCTAACTGTTAATTGTTGAGCCTCTTCATCTTCTAACCTTGACATCCTTAAGTCTTTCAGAAATATTTCCATTTATGCTTTTTCTTTTTCACATTTCTTTGCTTCTTATACATTTCTAATACAGCAACAAGTTTTATGGTTATTTTTCTTGTTATAGGCTTCCTAAGTTTGTCAACAACACTTTCTCCTTTCTGTTGCCTAAGTCTTTGTGCTAAAGGTTTTTGTACACTGGAGTTATCAAAAAGTAGTTTACTATAATTTTCAGTACTCATGCTTGTTATCCAGATACTCCCTTATTTTTTCTTTAGCCCTTTGCAGTTCTGCTGCCTCTTGTTCTTTGATTCCCTTTATTCTGCAGTACTTCAACCTTTATCAGCCCCTCTAAATAATTCTTGTTAGTTTTTAACCATATATCTCTCTTTTTTATGTATCTATCCCATTTGTAAACTCCACTTTGATGTTATCCCACTCACTACATGCAACCTCTGCAGACATTTCTGTGTTCCCTAAAAACTCTGAAATAATTTCTACCTCCTATTCCTTAAATTCCTCACTTTTTAACATGTAGTACTCTGCATTTTTATATTTGTTACTGGAGTATGATTTGAAATATTGAATGTGGGTCAAAGCTTTCAATTAAAAGCAATATGTTCATGTGAAATGTAATATCTGTCAAATCCAACCATTGCACCTTGGGGAATAATATGTAATTTCTTACTACAGAATTCAGATCTTCAGTACCAAATATTTTCATAAACTTCTTCAGAAATCTACCCTCTTTTGTTATATTTCCCCAGGGACATGGTTTCTTTGAGAACTAAACCTCCTTTTATGCATAAAGCGAAACTATCCTCCTCCCCATTTTCTTGAAGTGCAAATGATACACCCTACCTTGGATGTTTACAGGCAATTTGGTTATTATCATGACAAAACTAAATTTTTAAGATCCTCTGATGAGTTGTTCATTTCTTGTGAAGGTAAAATGAAGGGACAACCTGATTAAAATTGCACTAATTCCAAGTGACTGCCTAAGGCTGTTACCTTGTGTTATACACACTGTAAGAAACTACTCGTCTTTCAGTCAGCTCAGCTCAAGCTGCTGGACAGCAATATGTTCCTGTGAAATGTAATATCTGTCTGGGCATGTGAAGGCGCCCTGAAGCTTTGGAAGCTGGCATTTTGTTTGTTCTAGTCTCAGGCTATTGAACAAGAGTGCTAAGTGGCTGAAAAAATTCCCACCCTGCTTCTTAGTGTTCTTAAACATAGTGTCTCTCTTGTTGTTTGCCCATTATGTTGTTTGACCATGAACTCTCTCCCATTCCTCCTTCATTTTTGTTATTAAGTACAAAACTATCATTTTGCAAAGTCACTCTCTCTCAGCTATTTTAATACTTTTTCCCTCCCATCATTCTCCGTAAGGAATGTATACAATGGCTAACATCTGAACACTTTCTGCATATCACAAATACAGGCAGGACACTGGTCCTGAATGGAATCCTTAACTTCTCCAATAATGATGCCTAGGTACAAAGAAAAGACAACTGGGTTCAACAATTTGCTAAATAGTCTGTCATCCTGGGGGGATTCAGTATGTGTGAGAATGGGACAAGATGCTCAACAGTCATACTTACTTCACAAGGGATGGCTTACATGTCCCATTTTAAGGCTTCCGTATACTGGCTAAAGCCTTTGCTGTTCCCATATTGTCTTTTTTTCAGGCAACTAATGTACATCCTAACATTACCAACATATCAAATTCAAAACAAGATCACATTAAGGTGGCTCTGTACAGTGCCAGAAGTCTTAACATTCTGCCCAACCTTGAGGCTCTCCTACATTTGCAGCATATCCACAGCTTTGTAATTACTGAAACTTGGTTTAAATGTTCAGAAAGCACTCCCTCCATACCTGGGTTCTGCATCTGCTATGCCTTTAGACCTGGTGACAATTGTGGTGTTGTCTCAATGTTTGTTAGGGACTGTATGACCTACACAGATTCTAAGAAAGTAGACAGAAATTTAAGGCGAAACAGTGTGATGTTATGTAGTCCAATCTCGCCTACACTCTTACCCGTGGGTTCGGAGCCGAACCTCAGCTCCGACTCGGCCATACTCTAGCTCAAAGTCTTTCAATTGTCTGGGCTAAGAAGGTATCCCATGCTGCACTGCTCCCTTTCCCCAGATCTCATTTGCCGCTTGTGTAGCTCGGACATGGTCTTGCTCTTGGCTGTGGCTAAGTACCTTTTTTGGTCTTTATTGACAGTTTTTGCTTCAAAAACAAAAAGCTATTTTCATAGCTGTGTGTTGTGTGTGTTTACTTGGTAAAAATTGTTGTTTCTGGTATTATTGTATTTTCTGGTGTCCATCTGTTTCCCCTACGGGCTAGGCCCGTTTCAGTTAGAGGACCTAGTCCACCACTTTAGTGTTTCTTGTTAGTTAGTAGGTACCTATCCTTCAGGCTAGGACCGTTTAAATTAGAGGACCTAGTCTTTCCTTGTGTTTTCCTGTTGAGGCCGATTAAGTTAGAGATCTGGTGTATTGTCTGTTGTGGTTTTTGCTTAGTTCCCACGTATATATATATATATATATATATATATATCGGTGGTTTACTGTTATTAACGGTTGTTTTTTCTTTCATCATGTCCAAGGATGCGAAAGAGCACAAGCCCTTGGGCTTTAAGAAGTGTTCTAAATGTGGTTATAAGATGTCCATCACTGATGGGCGCACTGTGTTTATTTTCTGGGGGCTATTCACCTCCAGGAATCTTGTACTTTTTGCCATGCATTTAGCCCGCGTGTTCTTCAGGAGAGGAAGAACAAACTAATTTTGAAAGGACTTTTGAAACCCTCCTTTGAGGAGGATTTGGGAAGGGCTTCTAGCTTTAAGTCCTTTCCCTCTAAGGCTAAAACGTCTAAGGCAAAAAAGCATTCTCCGGCTCCATCTGTATCCTCGGAGCCTCCGGAGAAAGTAGTGAAATCTTCTGTGGCATCCTCTGCTCGACTGTCCTCAGAGCCGCAGGAAGTTAGTATATTGACCGAATCTGCTTTGGCTCAAAGTTCCTTGTTGCCAATTAAGGAGGTGCTAGTTTGGAGCCTGTCTCCAAATTTTAGGCCGGTCTCTCCTCCTCGTAGGTCTCCTTCGGAGAGGAGGTCTAAATTAGATCCTCCCTCCTTATCTTCTAGGTCCTCCAGGACTCTTTCAGAAGTGGATGTAGATAGAGTGGTGCAGAGACTTCTCCAGTCACCGGTTCTGGCAAAATTGTTTCTGCTCCGGAGCCTGTCACCCATCCAGCATCGATACTTCCTCCTCCGATTGAATCTCAGCTTTCGGAGCCGGAGTGGTCGGTGCCGTCAGATTTTCCTAGGTCAGCTCTGATGGCCCATTCTGGCTTATCGGCTCCGGCTTCAGCTACGTCCATAGGGTCCAGAACTCAGGGTTCCTCGGTCGGACCCGAGGGGGAGGCCTCGGGACGCTTTTCGGCTCCTAGCCACCCTCTCGGTGCTTCGGCTCGGGGAAGCCTGACCTCTGTGTCAGCTTTGGACCTTGTCCCTTCTACTCAGAGGTCTTCCATGGCTGGTCAATCTTCGGAGCCGGGAAGACCAGCTTTTGAGGCCATGCGGAGCGCACTGGCTAGGTCCTCAGCAACTTCATTCGACACTGACACACTGTCCCCTCCAGCTCCGGTGTGGGTCTCTGATCGCCCTCTATCTTTTGACAGCGGAGACCCAAGACCTCAGGATACCCCCATGAGTGGTCCCCTTATTTCTGAGGGCCCCTCAGTGTTTTTGCCTGAGGAGCCACTCAGAAAAAGAATGTGCAAGAGGAAGCACATTGACCCCCAAGGTGAGTCCCTCACGTCAGACACTGACCTCGAGGAATCTGAGGGGTCCCCCAAGTCATCCTCTGAGGATGTCTCCTCCTCTGACATCCTGAAAATTTTGAAGCAGAGGGGTGACTGGCGCTCCAAAGCTCCCTCTGAGGAGGAGTCGGTGTTCCTGAAGGCCTTCGGGGCACAGCCCTCTGCCTCCTGTGTGTCTCCACCCATCGACGAGCTTTTAGATCTGGTTTGTCAAAGGGTGTGGGAAACCCCTGACTCTGTGGAACCAGTCCCCAGGAGACCCAACAAATTCTTGTCCGCCCCCTCTGACAAAGAGTTTCTATCCAAGGGAGTTCCTGTAGATGCCATGGTGGTGGGCAGCGGCCACCAAGAAGGAACTGGCTGAGACTTCGTCTACCGTCTATCCTCCTAACAAGGCGTCTAGGACCATGGACCGGTACGGGAAGCGTATATTTTCTTCAGTGGCCTTTACACTGCGATCATTGAATTACTTATCTCATTTTACATGGCTCCAAAGAGATCTCCTGAAATAGCTTGGAGATATTCTAAAGGGTACCGTTTCTGATGTGGTGGCTCAGAAGGTCAACGCTCTGATGTCTACCCTCAGCTCTATTGCTAACCCCTCCATGAGGCTGATCTCTTATGCAGCCGAAGGAGCGGGTAGGGCAGAGAGTTCGGGAGTTGCTCTTAGGAGACACTCCTGGATGTGCCTCTGTAATTTCATGGAGGTCTTCAAGTCTTCGTTCACCAGCGCTCCATTTGATGGTTCCTCCTTAATCGGAACCAAGGTGTGAAGGACACTCTCTCACTAGGTGCAAGCAAGAGGGAAAAACTCTGTCTGCTATGGGAGTCTGTTTTTCCCTACCCTCTAGGCCTTATCCCAAGACCCAGAGGGGAGGGATGGGAAAATGTGGTTCAAAAAAATCGCAGAAATTTTTTCATGATGCAAAAGATGAGTCCCCCTCCAGAGGCAGGGGAGGGGTGGTAATTCTGGTAGATGCCGCCCTAGGGGCAGAGGAGGCCCGCGTAACCAGGGAGAACGTGATTCCTTTCCTGGTTCTCCCTACCAGCTCTCCTGATGGGAGGCCCGACTGTGCATTTCTGGAGCCAGTTGGGGGTTGCATTTCACTATACCCAAAGGCCTGGCAAAGTACAACTCCGGACCAATGGGTATTAAAACTAATTTCCGGAGGATATCGCATTCCCTTCTCATCAGCTCCCCCTGATCAGAAAAATCCCAGATGTTCCACCCAATCAAAGGGATTCCGCAGCTTCAGAGGTTTTAAAGCTGCTAGAAAAAGTAGCCATCTAACCTGTCCCCTCAGACTAGATCGGATTAGGGACTTACTCCAGATTCTTTTTGGTGCCGAAAAGAACAGGGGACCTGAGACCCATTTTAGATCTCAGCAGATTGAACACCCATGTAAAGAAGCCCAAGTTCCTAATGGTCACATTGCAATCTATTCTCCCATTGTTGGGAAAAGAAGTGTGGATGTGCTCCATCGACCTCAAGGATGCTTACTACCATATAAAGATGGACAGGGAATCCAGAAGTCATTTATGCTTCCGGCTGTGAGGCAGTCAGTTTCAATTTTGCGCCCTGCCCTTTCGTTTCACCACAGCCTCCAGGGTGCTCACCAAATGCATGGCAGTGGCAACGGCTCATTTGAAACGTCAGGGATTCCAAGTGTTTCTGTACCTGGACGACTGGCTCCTTTCTGCCACCACCAGGCATCTACTGCTACAAACCAGAGATGCCACGATCAATCTTTATCAACAATTAGGCATAACTCTAAATTGGGAAAAGTCTGCCTTGTTGCCCTCGCAACGTGTCACCTTTATAGGTGCCAAGTTAGACACTGTGCTCATGAGGGCGTTCTTACCAAGAGAAAAGGATTCAGAGTTTACAACAGCAGGTGTACGCGTTACTCCCTTTGAGAAAAGTGAAGGCAAGATCGATCCTCAAATTGTTGGGCACGATGGCTGCTACAATTATCCTGGTTCCTTTGGTGAGGCTACACATGAGGCTCCTTCAGTGGCTACTCTTCGCCCAGTGGTCTCTGCAGCATCTTCCCCTTTCTCATCTCATAATAATCGCAGACATTTGCAAGCAGGATCTACACTGGTAGCTTCACACCAGCAACCTCGATGCGGGAAAACCCTTAGTTCCGTCCCCTCCGGTTGCCACAGTGAACATGAACGCCTCCCAGATAGGGGGGGGGGGCATTATCTAGGCAGGACAGTCCAAGGCACGTGGCAGGAACATGAGATGCATCTGCATATCAATGTCCTGGAGATGAGAGCAGTGCTACTAGCATTGCAAGCACTTCAGAGCTTTCTTCCTCTTGGGACAATTGCGATCCACATAGACAATATGTCAGTGGTATGGTATCTAAACAAACAGGGAGGAACCAAGTCGTATCCTCTTTGCAGAGAGGCCATGCGAGTGTGGCAGTGGCTTCCCAATGTTTTCTTGTAGCAATGCACATTCCGGGATAGTGCAATGTGATTGCCGACAGGTTGAGCAGAACGATTCTGATGCCTCACAAGTGGTCCCTAAACAATCAGGTTGCAGAGCAGATTTTCCGCAGGTGGGGTCAGCCTTGCTGCGACCTATTTGCCAGCCCCCTCAATACCAAATGCAGCAGCTACTTTACCCTTATCCCCCCTCAGGGGGAATCACCCATTGACGCTCTAGTTCACGATTGGCCCTCCCGTCTACTGTATGCCTTCCCTCCTGTTCCTCTGCTGACAAAGGTTATTCAGAAAGCGCAATCTTTGGGAAGCAAAATGATTCTGATTGCTCCACACTGGTCTCGTCATATTTGGTTCCCCTTCCTCCATGCTTACCTAGTGGATGCCCCCTGAATTCTGGACCCGCAACCAGATTTGCTGACTCGTATGTCAGGACAGCTCCATCCCTCTCTTCAGACCCTCCGGCTGACAGCCTGGCTCCTCCACTTTCATCATTAGTCAGGCTTCATAATTTTTCGCCGGAAGTGGTTCATATTCTGTCTTCTTCCCATAAGCCTTCCACCAGCTAAATCTATTCCAGCAAATGGAAGAGATGTTCCATCTGGGCGCATGCAAGACAAATTGATCCTTATACAGCTCCAATTTCATCAGTCCTGGAGTTCCTCTCCATGCTTTTCAACCAAGGATCAGTGGCCGCAACTGTTAAAAGTCCATTTGGTGGCTATTTCCACTTTTCACGTCACTGATGAGCCTAGTCTCATGGCACACAGACATTGTAAGGCATTCCTGAAGGGCACTATGCTGCTTTGTCCTCCAGTTTTTGAACCAGTTATGCCTTGGGACTTAAATTTTGTTCTACAATATCTCAATTCACCCCCCTTCGAGCCTGCAGCCACATGTGATTTAAAATATTTGACTTGGAAGACGATCTTTTTAGCAGCCATCACTTCAGCCAGACGTGTCTCGGAGCTTCAGGCCTTATCAGTTAGACCACCTTACTTGATTTTACATAAGTACAGGGTTTCTGTCAGACCTAACCCTTCCTTCCTACCGAAAGTGGCTTCCGTCAGTAATCTGAACCAATCCATTGAACTACCTGTATTCTTTCCAGAGTTCTAGAACAAGGCAGAATTTAGATTTCATCAGCTGGATGTGCACAGACAGTTACGATTCTATTTACATAGAACGAAGGATCTCAGAACATCGGATCAGTTGTTTGTCTCATTTTCAGAAAACAGGATTGGGTCTCCTGTTTCCAAAGTCACTTTGTCCAGATGGATTTCCAGTTGTATTTCATTCATTTATGCGTCAGGTGGCAAGGATTTACCATTTCGAGTGAAGGCTCATTCTACCCAATCTGTGTCTACTTCTACAGCCTTTCAGGCCAGGTTGTCTATGGATGATATTTGTGCTGTGGCTACATGGGCATCTCCTCACACCTTTGTTACTCACTACAAGTTGGATTTGGTGTCCAGAGGCAGGTAGTGCTCAGGAGTATTTTCCACTGAGCCTCCCAGGATTCAGGTGCTGAGGACGCTGTCCCACGGGTAAGAATGTAGGTGAGATTGGACTACATAACATCAAGAAGTTATGTTTGATGCATGTAGTCCATCTCGCCTCACATTCTTTCTTACCCCCCCCCCCCATCCTGGAGGACCTAGGGGTTAGGCATGGTTTCAAATTCCTTTCTGGTTAGTATGTTCTTCCTTCTCTGTATGTTGTTGTATGTGGATGAGTGAATGATTAGCTCGCAGCAAAAAAGAACTGGGAAAAGGGAGCAGTGCAGCATGGGATACCTTTTTAGCCCAGCCAATTGAAAGCCTTCGAGCTAGAGTATGGCCAAGTCGGATTCGAGGTTCGGCTCCGAACCCACGGGTAAGAATGTGAGGCGAGATGGACTTGCATACATCAAGCATTATGGTGAGTACATAACTTCTTGTTTAAGGATACAAGCACAGTTGGGAATCAGGACGTTTAAGTCCATTGTAATATTGCTGCTGTAGAGAGATGTGTAGAATGTAACCGTATGTATGAAATAGTATTCAGTGTTCCTGCCTTGAATAACTACAAGAAATGGGTTATTAAAAATGTTGGTATATAATAGGAAAAGCTAAATCTGTAATCATCAATACTGGGCTGTGACAATTTGTAAAAGTGAGAATTTGAAGAATGAAATTAATTGAGGTAGAACTCATCAGCCACTTGTGAATACAAGTGCAACCTGCATGCAGATTTTATAGTTTGCTTTTGTAAGAATTGTTTGAGGTTTAATAGAATGTTTGGTTATTAATAAAATATGGTGTGCATCTAATTCAGTTAGTGGTCAAAGTAAGATGTTATTTCTTTTACTGTTTGCTTTCAAATCTTATTTTGCAGTTTCTTTAAATCTGTAGGTGTATTCTTATTTATTATTCATCATGTTAAGTTGTCCATCTCGCCTTCATTCTTGCTGGATGGGTTCGAAGCCGACCTCGGCTCCGACTCGGCCACTCTAAAAGCTCGAGAGTTGGTTCCACCGGCTTGAGGCTCCCCTTATATCCCACAATGCTAGGCGGTATTACCTCAGATCTCGTTTGCCGCTACAGCTATCGACATGTTGCTTCACCGGCTTCAGGTTAGTGTAGGAAATAGTTTTAAAAAAAGTTAATAAAACCCTTTAAAATTAGTTTTCTAGTCAGTTTCCCCTTATTTTAAAGTTTTTATCCCTTCCTCCTTGTTCTTCATCCTTTTTTTACCAGAAGAACTTATAGTTCTTCCCTTAGGCCTTCGGGCCCTCCCATTCCCTTGGAGTGTGTGTGTTTTTCTGTAGGGACTCTTATTAAACTAGAGTAATTTTATTTAATTTAACTTATTGTTAATTTGTGTATAGTGTAACCGGTGTGTTTGTGTTGTGTTTGGTTGCACTTGTTCCTTGTAATGTCCAAGGATTCGAAGGTCTCAGGCTTCAAGAAGTGTGACTCGTGCTGTCAGAAAATGTCTCTGACAGACGGTCACACTTCTTGTGTACTGCCTGGGACCTTTACACCTGCAGGACTCTTGTGCTGTATGCCATGGCTTCAGCCCTAGAGTCCTGCAGGAAAGAAAAAACAAACTCATTTTAAGAGGTTTGCTTAAGCCTGAGGGTTCCCTTACTGCTACTTCGGGCAAACCCTCTAAGGCTTCTAGGTCCTCGACTCCAGCTTCTGAGTCGAGGCCTAAGGCTTCGAAACCTACTGCTACATCGGCTCCGGCTGGAGCCGATGAGTCTCAGACTGCAGCTTCTGTGGTTCCCTCGGCTCCGGCTGGAGCCGAGGCATTGGAAATTCCTGTGTCGGCTCCGATCAGACCATCGGAGCCGACATCTAGAAAGAGGTCTAGGTCACCGTCCCTTGGCTCCGTTCATTCAGCTCCAGCATCTCCCTTGCTGTCTGAACGGAGCCATAGATCTCACTCCTCTAGGTCATCGAGGCTTTCGGATCATGACCTTCAGAGGGTAGTGAGCCGACTTCTTAAGTCCGAGGCACTGGCCCAAATGCTTCAGAGCCCGACTCATCAGTCGATGCTTGACCCTATCCCTCAAAATGTTCCTCCTCTGACTCCTTTGAGCTCGGGCAGGCGTTGAACCGAGACTGTGGTAGTGTCAGAGCCGATACAATTGTCTTCGGTTCCGTCGTCGGCTCCGATTTCTTTCTTTGAAGAATCTCGGAGCCGGACTTCCCTTGTCGGCTCCGAGGGGGTGAGTGGCATCGGACCCTTCTCCGACCCCGCTCTCCCTCTCGGTGCCTCGGCGCTGGTGAGTTCGGCTCCGACATCGGCCTCGGAGCCATCACTGTCGGTGCCAAGGGGGGTTCTCAGCTTTTCGGAGCGGGGACCTCTGGCTCTGCCTGACAGGGGTGCGTTCGAGGTCATGAGGAGTGTGTTGGAACCTGGTTCAACTCCACAGTCGGCTCCGTCCGCCCCTCCCTCTTCGGTGCCTCAGGTTATGTCTACTCACTCCCTCATCCCAGACCGCAGAGAGCCAGCTCCTCAAGAATCCCCTGTGGGGATCTCATCCTCTTCCGAGGCCTCTCCTGAATTGGCAGGGGAGCCCCCTAGGAAGAGAAAGTGTAAGAGGAAGCACATAGACTCACCTGAGTCTGTCACCTCTGACACAGATTTAGAGGATTCCGAAGGTTCGCCCGTTCCGCTTCTGAAGATGTCTCCTTTGCAGACATTCTAGAAATCCTGAAACAGAGGGAAATTGGCCAGCCCTTAACCCTTCGGAGGATGAATCTGTGTATCTTGAGGCGTTTGGCTCTCGCCCTTCCACCTCCTGGGTGCCCCCCCCCTTTGACCCCCTCATGCAGGTGGTAGCAAAAAAGGCTTGGGCGGCTCCTGACTCAGTGGACCCCACCCCAGGAGACCTTCAAAGTTTATCACAGCACCAGCAGATAAGCAATTTCTGACCAAGGGAGTTTCTGTGGATGCTATGGTGGTAGCTGCTGCCACTAAGAAGGAACTAGCTGATCCCTCGGTGCCTGTCCATCCTCCTAACAAGGAATCTAGGTCTATGGACAGGTACGGGAAGCGGATGTTTTCGTCAGCGACCTTTGCTATGCGTTCGCTGAACTACCGATGCCATTTCACTCGTCTTCAAAGAGATTTGATCAAGGAAGCGAGTGACATGTTGAAGGATCCTACAGCTGCGGGTTTTCAGGACAAGATGAACGCTCAGCTGGCTACCCTAAATTCTATAGCTAACTCCTCCATGCGCCTCCTTTCATATGCGGCTGATGGAGCGAGCAGAGCCGCAGGGACAGGTGTTGCCTTACGCCGGCATGCCTGGATGCGGCTATGCAATTTTGCGGACCCCTTTAAGACATCTTTCACTAATTCCCCATTTGATGGATCATCTCTCTTTGGTCCTCAAGTGAAAGAAACCTTGACGAAGTGCGAGACGGATGGCAAACCACTTTCTGCCGTCGGAGTCCGTTTTTCTACTCCTTCTAGGCCTTACCCCAAAGGCCAGAAAAGTGGAAAAATGTGGTTCCGCAAACAATCTCAAGGGACTTTGCCTGACGCACAGAGTCGGTTCCCCTCCAGAGGCAGAGGGGGGAACAATAATGGTAGACGTCGCCCTAGAGGCAGGGGGGGTCCGCAGAACCAGGGCAATTGAGAAACTTTTTCTGATAAGCCCTTCCAGCATCCCTGAAGTGTTGCCCGACTGTCCACCTTCGGAGGCAGTCGGGGGAAGATTGTCACTGTACCCAGAAGCCTGGCGATCCCTAACTCAAGACAAGTGGGTACAGTCCATCATTTCCGAAGGCTATTCCATTCCGTTCTTTCGTATTCCAAATCAATCAAAAAAATCCCTTCCAGATGTTCCACCTGCTCAAAGGGATCAAGCAGCGTTGGAAATTTCAAAGTTGCTTGCAAAAAGAGCCATTCAGCCAGTGCCAGCAGACCAGCAAGGATCCAGAATCTACTCCAAATTCTTTTTGGTTCCAAAGAAAACAGGGGACTGGAGACCCATTTTGGATCTCAGTATCTTGAACAAGTCGGTCAAGAAAACAAGATTTCGGATGGTCACGCTACAATCCATCCTACCCCTTTTGGGAAAGAAAAACTGGATGTGCTCTATAGACCTCCAGGATGCGTACTCTCATATAAAAATGAACAGACGCTCCAGGAGATTTCTCCGCTTTCGGCTGGGAACCAGTCACTTTCAATTCAGAGCCCTGCCCTTTGGTCTCACCACTGCCCCCCGGGTGTTTACCAAATGCATGGCAGTGGTAGCTTCTCACCTGAGACGTCAAGGATTCCAGGTGTTTCCATATTTGGACGACTGGCTCCTCACAGCTCCTACCAAGCATCTTCTTCTAATGGCCAGAGACTACACCTTTCGTATTTGTCAAAAGTTAGGCATCTCAATAAATTGCGAAAAGTCTGTTTTGTCGCCTTGTCGTGCTATTACCTTCATAGGCGCAAATCTAGACACAGTCAACATGTCTGCGAGACTAACAGACCAAAGAATAGCAGACATACGCTAACTGGTCTCCCTTCTCTTCCACAGCAACAGAGTCAAAGCCAGATTAGTTCTGAAAGTACTGGGGATTATGGCGGCTGCTATCTCTCTACTTCTATTAGCCAGATTCCACATGAGAATCCTTCAATGGATGCTCTTCACACAATGGTCGTACCAGCAACTTCCGATGTCCCACACCATTATGATTACGCAAGCATGCAAGAATCATCTTCTTTGGTGGATTTCTTCCCCTCAGCTCTCCCTGGGAAGACGCTTTGTTCCTTCCCCTCCGGTTGCTACTCTGACAACGGACGCCTCCCTGATCGGGTGGGGGGGGGGGGCATTATCATGGCAGAACAGTCCAGAGCATATGGCAACCAGACGAATGCCACTTGCATGTAAATGTTCTAGAGATGAGAGCAGTGCTTTTAGCGTTGCAAGCCCTTCAAGACTCTCTTCCCTTGGGAACGATAGCAATCCAGATGGACAATATGTCTGTAGTGTGGTATATCAACAAACAAGGCGGAACCAGGTCCTATCCCCTATGTCGAGAAGCACTCAGACTGTGGCAATGGGCGATTTCTTCTCAGCGGTTTCTGATAGCAACGCACATCCCCGGGAAGTCCAATCTAATCGCGGACAAGTTGAGCAGAGCTATTCTCATGCCTCACGAGTGGTCTCTGAAAGATTCTATTCTGGAGAAAATTTTTCTCAAGTGGGGTCAGCCTTGCTGCGACCTTTTTGCTACTCCCCAAAACAGCAAGTGCAGAGATTATTTCACCCTATTCCCGTTACCAGGCCAGCCCAGCAGAGACGCTCTAGTCCAAGTTTGGCCCCGGGGACTTCTGTATGCATTTCCTCCCTTCCCACTAATCTCTCAAGTGATACAGAAAGCTATCGCTCAGAAGGCCTCATTGATCCTCATTGCTCCTTACTGGCCTCGACAGGTTTGGTTCCCCTTTCTACATCAATTTCTGTTGGAGCAACCTTGGCATCTGGACCTAGTTCCAGATCTTTTGATCCATCAATCGGGTCAGTTACATCGCTCCCTCCCCTCTCTGAACCTCACTGCTTGGTTCCTTCAATTCCAACCTTAGCCAGGCTTCCTCAAATATCTCACTCTGTTCGAGATATTTTGATAGCTTCCCATAAATCTTCCACTCGGAAGATTTATCTTAGTAAGTGGAAACGTTTTGCCTATTGGGCTCAAGGAAGGGACATAGATCCTTTCACTGTTTCCATCCAAATAGTCCTTGATTTTCTAGCTGAACTCTTCCATGCAGGTTCATCTCCTTCTACTCTTAAAGTTCAATTGGCAGCTATTTCTAACTTTCATGTGGGCATCTCAGATTCTGCCATCATGTCTCACAAGCTTTGCAAAGCTTTTTTGAAGGGAGTTTTTCTTCTCAGACTTCCTATAAGAAATCCTCCTCCTTCTTGGGACCTTAATTTAGTTCTCACATCTTTGATTCTTCCCCCTTTCGAACCTGCAGCTTCCTGCTCATTGAAATTGCTATCCTGGAAGACTCTCTTTCTGGTAGCCATTACTTCAGCTAGAAGGGTCTCAGAACTTCATGCACTCAGCAGTCGACCACCGTATCTATTGTTTCATAAAGACAGGGTGTCCTTACGAACCAATCCATCCTTTTTACCTAAAGTAGCCTCTGCGTCTAACCTAAATCAAAGCATTGACCTCCCTGTGTTTTTTCCTAACTTTTCTAACAGGTCTGAACAAAAATTGCATTGGCTAGATGTTCATCATCAGTTAAGGTATTATTTGGATAGAACCAAACAGATAGGAAAACTGACCAGTTGTTTGTCTCTTATGCAGAAGGCAGAAAGGGACTTTTAGTTTCGAAGGTATCACTCTCCAGATGGCTAACATCTCTGATTTCCTTTGCTTATGAAATTAGACACCAAAAGCTGCCTAACAAACCTAAGGCCCACTCCACCAGAGCTTTGGCTACTTCTATAGCCTTCCAAGACAGGCTGCCTATTGACACCATTTGTGCAGCGGCTACTTGGGCTACTCCTCACACTTTCATTTCTCATTATAAGTTGGATTTAGCTTCTAGACATAGAGCTAACTTTGGTTCCACTGTTCTCAAGAGTCTGTTCCGATAGGCCACCCGGGACAAGGTGCTAGGGACGCGGTCCCATCCAGCAAGAATGAAGGCGAGATGGACAACTTAACATATAGAAGTTATGTTCTTACCATAACGTTCCATGTTAGTTGTCTTCTTCTCGCCTTCTTTCTTGCGTCCCACCCTCCTTCCCCCTAGCCTGGACAGACCTAGAGGAGTTTGATTGTGACCTCTCTTTCTACCACCTCTGTTGTATATAGGTATATGCTATTCTGTGCATATATTCCTTCATCAGGTTTTCAGGTCACCTTCTTCCCTTCCTTTTATAGAGGTGGGGTTTTCCCTTTTCCAGTGGTTCTGGAGTTATTTTTGGCTGGGCATAGCTTACAAACGAGATCTGAGGTAATACCGCCTAGCATTGTGGGATATAAGGGGAGCCTCGAGCCGGTGGAACCAACTCTCGAGCTTTTAGAGTGGCCGAGTCGGAGCCGAGGTCGGCTCCGAACCCATCCAGCAAGAAAGAAGGCGAGAAGAAGACAACTAACATGGAACGGTATGGTAAGAACATAACTTCTATTTTAGTTTTTACTCATTCTGTGGCTGAATAAATCCTGGCTTCTGCAGGTTTCACCCTAAGTGCCAATTTCAGCATTTTCTGATTATATACTAAGTTGAGTGGGAGAGCAGACGAAGATCTTGTGTAGGTGAATGATGTTCTTTTAAATCTTCTAATGATAATGCTGCTTCAGTTATAAATTTAACAGCTTTTATTGTCTTAACATTCTGTTGAAGTAATGGCATAATCTGTTACAATGTTTTTGGCAGTTGTTTTGGGCAGACTAATAGAGTACATTTCTTTTGCTGTATTTCCATGGTTTCTGGATGCATTTTCCACTTAGCTGTGTGCCTGAAGTGAAAGTCTTAGAGAAAGAAACCAAGGTTGTCTTAAGTAAAATCTGTTGCTTTGGAGTGTTGGAAATAACTGGGCATTGAATTAATAATGTGTTGGTTGATTTCTAATAGTGCAGGGAGCTACAGAAAAGTGTGGCAGTCAGCATACAGCTATCATGTAACAGAAATGTCCATTTATGCTTTCTTTAAAATGCTTGACTTGTATCTTACAATGTTGGCATAACCTACTTCATAGAGTCAAATGCAAACTTAAAGATGCTCTGTTACACCACAGAAGAGGACATAGCCATTTTTTGGAGTAAGTGAGATATATTACTATTTATAATCTACTTGTGCATGTCCTGTATTGTCTAATAAAAGGTTTGCATTCCTTCTGGCTTTAGTCATTTTTTATTCTTTGCTGAAGCAGAGACCAATATGCCAAGTCGGTGATAAAGTTACTGCTGTAGCTCAACAAGTTGCACATTGGTGATAGTAAATTAATTTCAGTATGCTGCAGTTGCTTTACCATGCACCAGCAAAGAGCTTTTACTGAAGGTAGGTTTTTAAGCTACTTTCCCTAGATGGAGTGAATGGTTAGCAGAGTGAAAGTAGTTTTGTCAGTATGCCATTGAGAGGGATTTTAACATGAGCTGTTACATTCCTTTGCACCAGCTAGTGTACTGTATGCTTTCCAAATGATAGAAGCAAAATATACTTCAGTAAGACAGTTCAAGGCATTGCTTATTGATGAAAGAACTTCCTTGTGTCTTTTTGTTACAGCAGAAAGTTTACAAAATCCTGAAAGTGTTCAACACTTCGTGATATATACCAAAGATGCATTAGATCAGTAAATGTTACACAGGATTTACAAATTTACATATGCATGTGTCATATCCAACCTAACTTAAGTATTCACATTGTTCTTGCCAAATTCAGTCAGAGCTGGTTTTCATTTAATATGTCATACATATCAAGTTGGTTTCCTTTAGATCATGTGTGTCTTCTCACCTGCTTGTGTAATTGGTCAGTATGGTGCAGCCTACCCCTGTTATGAGGCCATTTCTTTCCTGTCATTGCTGTGTTGGCCAGTGATACTGAAGCAACCTCCTTTAGTTCCTCTTTTAGCAGTTGAGGGTTAGAAAGGCCAAAATGGGCACCTTCACGCTATGTTCCTTGGGCACTTGCCCCTCCCCCCCCCCACAAAATCACTATGTATTTGCAGCATAGGTAGTGTAAATCCTAAGCCTTTTCTCAAGAGAAGCATGCAGGTGGGTTGATGTGAATTTTTACGTTTGTTCAGCAGCTCATTTCTGCCGTGGCTTCTTGCTTGTCAGTCTTTGGATCATCCGCTATGGTAGTCCATTCCGTTATAAATATCCTTTATGTGGCTTGAGGATGGTGTGCTAAACGCAGTGCTCTGTATTGTACCCTAATCACTTTGAACTGTTTTTGCTTTTGATTTCTACAAGTCTGATACCTTCATGTGGAATCAGCCTCATGTCTGATGAAAGCATTTCAGATGTCAGATTAGAATGTAGTTATATAGAAATCGGACTGTGTAGTTACTGGTCCAGCTGTGGTTACATCACCACTAATGTCCTTTACCATTTAGTGTGTCAGGACATTTAATATCTAATTTGACTCTCATGTTGAGTTATTAGTAATAGCATGGAATAGTTTTTAATTTTTGAATGTCAAATATTTTTGAGATTATATTTGGGAAAAGGTAATCATCATACATCCGGTTACCGGTTTCAATCGCAGTGATTGATGAATAAATGTTGATGTTCATCAGTCTGTCCATTGTTTCAAGTTTGATAACTTTTGAGACTTCTTACACAGGCACCTTTCATGCTGTGTTCCTTGGGTAACACACACAAATGAACACACTAGGCCATGGATTTCCAGACATGGACGCTTCCACACTTCCATATGCTTGGGAAGTTAGAAAAGTTATGAGGGCAAGACTTTCAATTTTGTATCACTCTTTTGCCCCCCCCCCCCTAAAAAAAAATTACTGTGTGTTTGCAGCATAGGTAATATGAATCCTTAGCCTTTCTCTGATTTCCAGAGTTTTTTTCTTTAAGAAGATAAATGTGGGAGTGGTAATTTGGAACATGTTTTTTGGTACTGTCAACCAAGACATTATCTAGACAGGACTAAGGAGTTCTTAGATAAATACCACCACTTTGTTTTTCATGCTAGGTAAGCAAGGGATGCCATTGTCTAGGCAAACCTTTTTTAAATGTTTGCTTAGCTGCATTTGTTTCTGCTCTGATCAACTTGGAAAAAAATTACAATGCCAGATGAGAGCACATTTAAGAGGGACAACAGCTGCCTTGTTACAGCACAAAGTATTTGTGAGGCATCTCCAAGTGCAACAAATTCACACCTTTCCTAGACATAACAGGCAAAACATCTCTTCTGGAAACAGGAAGTATAGCATGCATAGCCCCCTGTTCCTAAGGCTGTGCTATTTTTCATACAGCTTTAGTAGCTTTCTCATACTTTTTGTGATAGAGCAGCAGAGATCCTTCAAAGGCATTTCTGTGAGCTAGTTAGCGTAACTGTAAATGTTCAAGGTTGTAGGATCAGTGCACCAGTGTTGGGATCACCTCACTGCATCCTATAAAATAACTACCCTCTCCTCCTCAACAGCTTATCCATTCCCTCAGGCAAGGGCAGACTTTTATCTTATTTTAGGGGGAAAATAAGCATACCTGTTTGGGAGTACTACCCAAAAAAGAACTGCAGGTGGTGCATCAGTCTTCTCCTGAATGTCATATGTTCTACTTATATCAGTGTGTATGTGAAACAGGTCCTACACTAGGAATGACCAAAATCGTGTGAAATAGGTCCTACACTAGGAATGACCAAAATCACTTGAAGTCAGACTGGACGATGAAGACTGCTAGCTGCAGCTTAATTTTTCACAAGTTGTGTGCAATACTGCAGAAATAGTCCTTCTGCTTGAACGTTATGGTTATGATAAGCTTGATCACACTGTAGTATTTATACGTACGAGTATACTTTTGCAACTGTAATGTGTGGCATAGCAACTGTTTCTTTTTTTTTTTTTTTTTTTTGGTCTCAGCTTTGACTGTTTTTTTTACTATTTATAGCTCTTCTGTAGCCTGATTTCTAAGACCATTATTACCACTGTTTTGTGCTGCTATTTTTTTTACTTTGATAAATGTTCCGTAGGCAATCAAAAAAAGACTTGAAATGGGAATGATAAGTGTGACGCCTCTCCTCTGGGCCAGAGATCAGGGAGTCTCAGTCCTCACCATGAGGGACATTCACTTGGAACAAAAAAAGATGCACACAGTATTTCCAGGTGCAGCGCTCTGCACAGAGCACAGTTTCCCTTAAGAGCACATATGTAGCACAGTGCAGTCTTGGGGATGGGTTCCCCCTCTCTCACCAGACCCTAAATAAGACACCACACTGACCTCAGCCGAGTGTTCCAAGCCAAGTCCTCCACCACCTTTTCTATGAAACCAATGCTGTGTATCACTGCTCCAAGTAGCTAACACACAGATTTGATTTTCACAGACACACACACACACACACACACACACCTTGGAAAGGCTGGCACAGATTTACCAGCTATGGCCCATCTCTGCCCAGACTGTAAGGTAGATTCACTGCCACTAGCCAGCTGCATTAAGGGTGTTACAAGGGTACCCAATTATACTGAGTGAAATTAATACTAATACCAGTAGTAATGTTGACCAAACAGCAAGGCTTTCCAGGAGCAGCCACAGTGTCACCAAATAAATGCAAATACACTCAAAGATTAAAATATTCTCTAAAAGACCTGCCACAATTAAATGTTTAAGTAAATGTAATAATTAATAAAAGAACATGAAGAATACTAAATATCTGTTTACAATAAACACCAGAGTTTGTCACAGAAAATATTAAAAATAACACAGATGCATAGATTCACACAGATACAGAAGAACAGTACTTAACTAATCTCACTATATTTTTCTGATTGATCTAAAGAATTACTATTCCAAGGTTACTTACTAGAGCAAGGCAAGATGAAGTGAGTGAGTTATCCTTCTTTGTCATGCTTCAAAAGCAGACTGCCTTGAGATTTCCGTTTCATCTAGTATTAGAACATTTCATTTCTGGATTACAGTATGACATTACACACATCTGGTCATCTGAGATGTTCTTTGTGTTTCACTGTTGCAGTCATCACATTTGGGTTATCTGCTTGCAGTAGCCATCATTCGGCCTGATTATCAAAGTCTTGGGTCCTGCGTCAGTTGCTTTCGCATCTTCCATGACATCAGGTAGTCAGGGGTATAAAGCATGCAGCCGACGGCTTTACATCAGTCTTTCTTGCTGTGTGGTGCCCGAAGCAGAAGCAGTTTGCAAGTGCCAGTCGGCTGACTCCTGAAATTTTCATTTTCGAGTTTCAGAACCGAAGTCTTCAACTAAAGCTAAGTACCCCATTGGGGAAACTTTTTCTTGCTCTAAATCAATGTCAGTAAAAGTCAATAATTGTATTTCTTGTGGAAAGCAAATCCCTCATAAAGATTTTTATTTGTATTTTATTCCTTGCGTAAGTCCTGACCACGATGTACCTTGCTGTCGGTTTTGTGCCTTATTTAAACAATGCACTATTCATCGTCGGTATATTTACACTTCTAAATATTTTGGTACTCTGTTCAATTACCCAGATATGGCTTTGGTAAGCCACCCAACTACTGACATTCTAAAAAAAACGCAAAGATAAAGACAGAGACGGGCCACCTAGGTCCAAAGCTGCCCGATGACGTTTCTCCTAAGCTGGTCTCTAGTTCACCAGTACTCAGTGAGGCACTTTCGCAGCCCTTGATACCCACTACTTCAGATTCGCAGGCCTCTACGGAGACCCACTTGGAGTCTGGTATGCCGCGAGATGCTTCAAAGGTGGAACTTGCAGATGTCTGTACCTTGGATGGATCCGGAGCCGCTGTGCAGGCACCAGCTTCTGAGGGTGTATTCAGGCCTACTGACTTGCATATTAAATCGACGCATAAGAATGTCTGAAGACCTTATTACTTTAATCAAGGGAAGCCAACCTTCCCCCTCTGAGATCTAGGACTGAATTTGTTTATGATACTTCTGATCAGGATTCTGAAATTTCTGTTTCCTCTGATGACCAGGATTTACCCTTATCTACTTATGAGGATTCTGATGCAGAGGACTCTATTCCCTCTGCTTCCCCTCCAGAGAATTTCTCTTTTGGTGAAATCTTGCATACTCTTAGGGAGCATTTTCACTGGGAAAGCCAGGATTACTCTAATTCTAAAAAGAGACTTAGGGATTTCTTACTCCTGCCCCAACACAGGCCTCTAGCTATCCCCCCTGTACTGGACATTGTTGATGATGCCTTTTCGGAATCTAGCTTACCTCCTGCTCCCAGAAAACCAGATAGATATTACAGGATTCCTGACTCTTACAAGTTCCTCTTTAAAAATCCTACTGCGGATCCTGACACCATTTCACAGGGACCCAAGGGCATTAAGGCTGCTACTGCCAAAAATCCTACCCCCTCTGATAGAGATTCCAGGGCGTTGGATAGATGGGGTAAGAAGGTGTACACTTCTGCTACGTTGGCCATTAGGGCTTTAAACTGCCAGTTTCATATGTTAAAAGTATCAGCAGCATATTATTAGATTGCTTAAACAGAAAATGATGATTCCTGACTGTGCTGAAAATAAGGATTTACAGGATTTAATGCATTCTGCTGAACAAGTTGGAAAACATACTTTGCAATGTGGTTTTGATTCACTAGAGGCATCTTGCAGGGCTGCTGTCACTGGGTCTGTACTTAGAAGGCATGCTTGGCTTAAGGAGCAATCTTTGCAAGATCATGTTAAAGCTAAATTGCTGGATGCTCCCTTAAACCAGGACTGCCTGTTTGGCAACAAAGCAGAAGTAGTACTTAAAAAGATGGAGGAAAAAGCTAAATTTATGCAAACTGTTAGATTTCCTGCAAGTACAGCCTACAAAATTTAGTAGGCATTGGCCCTCTAAGAATTGGTCCTTTCCTGCCTCTTCCAGGCCTTTTCAGTCCAAACCTGAACCAGCAGAACACCCAGGCTTTAGTCCCAAGGTATGCACAGGACTAAGCAGTGGGGGGCTCCCACTTCCAAATCAGGGAGTAGTAAGACTCCCCCATATGGTAAACTGTCTCAATTTCTTAACTTTAAAACTTCCAATCCCTTCTCAACTGAGTGTTCCTTTATAGTTTCATAGTTTGGTATTAGGCTATCTGCCCTGGGGCATTTATAAGCCTAGCCATAGTGATGTGGCTTTCACCACCCCATGTAATGGTACAAAAGTGTACAGAATAGATTTAGAATACTGTGCCTCTGTCTAGTAGTGACACAGTGAAGACCCCCTTACATAATAGAATTAGTTTACTGTGCCTCTGTCTAGTAGTGGCACAGAGATGACCCATTTAGGGGGAAAGATTGCTCTGCAGGCAAAAAACTGGGAACTCATTACCCAGGACAAATGGGTTTTAAATAGTTTCCCAGTGATACAGATTCCACTTCCATACTTTACCAACCCAAACAGTTGGCCAGATCTACCCCTAAATCAGTGGGAAGAAGCTTAAAAGCAAGTACTTTCTCTTATCTACAAGGGCTTTTGAAACTGTCCCAGAAGAGGAAAGGGGACAAGGTTTTTACTCAAGACTTTTCCTGGTGGCCAGAAAAGACAACACATGGCGTCCTATCCTGGATCCCTCTATCCTAAACACCTTTTTGGTGATCCCAAAATTCAAGATGTTAACTCTTCACCAGTTGCTTCCTATGCTAGGCAAGCATGCCTGGTTGGCAACACTGGATTTAAAGGAAGCCTACCTGCACATCCCAATCAGGGAATCTTGCAGAAGATACCTATGCTTCAGAGCAGGCTACATGCACTACCAGATGTTCATCGTGTTACCCTGCTGCTGTCATCACACTTGGGTTATCCTGCCGTCAGGCGGTCCCGCAGTCGGCCAGAGTTCCAAAGTCTTGGTCCGGTGTCGGTTGCTGTTGCTTCTTCCCTGACGTCAGTGCACCAGGGGTATATAAGAGGCATCTAACGCCATTTTCTTCATTCTTTCTTGGCGCGTGGTGCCCGAAGCAGAAGCAGTTCGCAGGTGTCAGTCGGCCGACACCTGAGATTTTCAAATGGAATTTCAGTCCGAAGTCTTCAATAAAGCTAAGTACCCCATTGGGGAACCTATTTCTTGCCTCAGTCCGATGTCAGGAAAAGTTAACAACTGCATTTCTTGTGGGAAGCAAATACCTCATAAGGACTTCCATTCTTATTGTATTCCTTGCCTAGGCCCAGACCACGACGTCACAGGTTGTCGGTTTTGTGCTAGGTTTAATAAACGAACTATCAAATGCCATTTTGACTTTGCACATTACTTTGGTAGGAAATTTAATTATATCATGCCGTCAGAGCAGCCGACGACCGGCATGCATAAAAAACGCAAGGATAAGGACAGGCAGCCTAGGACCAAGCCAGACTTCGAGGCCTCTGCTGGGCCTGTCGAAGGTTCTCTGGTTTTCAGTGAGATGCCTACGCAGCCTCTGACGACCGCAGAATTGGAACCCCAGACAGCTGCGAATTCTCAAGCGGAGTGTACTAGGCCGTCGCAGCCATATTAGGCCCTTCCGACACCGGAGCAGAAGGAGATTCCGGAGCAGAAGGAGATTCCGGTGCAGTAGAAACACCTTCGGTTGCAGAAGGTGTCTTCAGACTGACTACACTCACCATTAAATCTTATGCTAAGCTTAAAACTCCATTAAAACCAAAAAAGACTGTACATCAGTCTACAGTTCAAGGCCCCATGCCTAAGAAACAGATGCTTAAGATGGCTGAAGATTTGATTACCCTAATCAGGGGGTTCCCATCCCCCTCCAGATAAAAGACCAAGGCAAGACGAGGATTATGCTTCCTCTGACCAGGTTTCAATTTCCTCAGATTCTTCTGAGGGACAGGATTACACTTTTCTCCCTTATGAAGACTCTGATGCTGAAGAGACTATTCCCTCAGCATCTCCCCCTGATGCTGAAGACTCTATTCCCTCAGCATCACCCCCTGAAGACTACTCCTTTGGGGAAACTTTACACACCATGAGGGAACATTTCCACTGGGAAGGACAGGACTACTCTGATTCAAAGAAAAGGCTCCGAGAGTTCCTTTTACTACCCCAGCACAGACCATTTGCTATCACTCCAGTTTTAGACATTGTGGATGATGTTTACTTAGAGTCTAGTGTAAATCCAGACTCTCTACCGCCTGCTCCAGCCAAACCAGACAGATACTACAGAGTACCCGACTCTCACAAATTCCTTTATAAAAGCCCTGTGGCTGATCCAGAAACAATTTCCCAGGGTCCCAAAGGGGCTAAAGATTCTATGGCTAAAAATCCTGTACCCTCTGAAAGGGATTCCAGAGCCCTAGACAGATGGGGAAAGAAGATATACACCTCAGCTACTCTGGGTATGAGAGCATTAAATTGTCAGTTTCACATGCTGAAATATCAGCAATTCCTAATGTCTCAATTAAAACAAAGAATGAGCACACATTCTGAACAGTCTGAATTCAAGGAAATGCAGGCTCTGTTGCATGCAGCTGAACAGGTGGGCAAACATACTTTACAATGTGGATTTGATTCATTGGAAGCTTCATGTAGAGCAGCTGTTACTGGGTCTGTCATACTTAGACATGCTTGGTTAAAAGAACAAACCCTACCTGATCATGTTAAAGCAAAATTATTGGATGCACCTTTACAGCAGGATGTCTTATTTGGTGTCAAAGCAGAAGAGGTTTTAATGAAAATGGAGGATAAGGCAAAGTCTATGCAGACGGTCAAGGATTTTTTACAGGTACAACCACCTCGTTTCAGCAGATATTGGCCAACAAAAAAATGGTCCTTTCCAGCTTCTGACAGATCACAGAGGGGCAAATACAGACGCCCAAGGGGCAGAGGTCAGTCCCAAAGCCCTTACAAACCTTGCAAATGGGGTACTGCTACCCAGAATTTTAGTCTTTGAGTGTATTTTATTGCTATTAACAAATCTGCACAAGTAACTGATTTGTCTGCAGTTAAAAGCATTCTGTATCTTTACAAATCTTTATCTGTTTAAAAACTTTCATTTGTTTTCTGTAGTGCTTACTGTGTCTGTCCCCTCCCTCCCAGTTGGTGTCTTGCTGTTATACTTGGTGGCTTTGCAGTTGCCCGCCCCTACTATAAATCTGATCTGTGACACTCCTCCCAGTCTCGTGTCATTAGCTCATTCTACCTAATACAGAGAGAACATTTGATAAGGCCCTGTGTTTCTCCTTTTTCCCTTTCAAAAAAAAAGGGAAAAAAGAAAAAAAAAATATATAGAGAGTATATTTCAGAGCATTTATTATAACTGTAATTGCCTTAATATTGCTACAACTCAAGTGCTCTAGGTTGCACTGCATCTGAAGTGTTTGTGTGTTTTAGCTGCTTTTCTGTATATATAGACTTATTTATTTATTTTATTTATTTTACATTTGTTGACCGGGCTAGTCTGGCTGGATACATGTCCATTTTCAACAGAGGCCCGAGGAGAAAAGCTCCACTATATACTAGTAAAAACATTCAAACAGGACAATAAAAGAAACAAAAGAAACAAAAATTATAAGAATGTAAAGAACAAATTCAATGTAGTGTAGTTACATTTACAGTAGCACGTTAAGATAGGTAAACAAAACAAAGGAGAAATACAGAAGGGATCCATGATCCCATATTCTTTCATAACAACTATAAGAATCAAAAATATTTACAATATTAAGAATTATTATAAACAATTAGTGCCTGGGCACTAGTTCTAGGAAACAGAAATTGCACAGCAGGGATGATTAATAGGTTTAAAAACAAGGTGAGGTGACATGTTGCAGTAATATATCTAATAAAAGGAGAAAGCGACTTTGTAGAGAAAAAAGAAAGTCTGTTTGAGAGATAGGCGTGCTACAGAGGGTTAGTATTGAGAGAAGAAGGAGAAGTAATGAAGAGAAGTATAAAGAAAGTTAGATGGGAGGTCAGTCTGGATTCAAGCAAGGGCATAGCCAGTGGGATTTGAGATAGTTTCTTAGTTGTTTCTTGAAAAGTTGTGATGAGCCCAAAGTAGTCAATTCTGTGGGGAGTTTATTCCAGTATTGGCCAATAGTATTGGTGAACAAGGAGTCGCCTGCCTTATTATGTGACTTGAGAGTGGCTACTAGCAGTTTGTTTGCAGAGTGAAGGGAAGAGAGATTCTTGTAGGGGGCCACAAGGTTATTGAGTATGGGTCTATTAGCAGGGTAATGGAGAATTTTATATGTGATGACTAACTGATGTAATAGAATAAGATGTTGAAGTTCAAGTCAATCAAGCATTTTGAGATTAACACAATGATGTGTGCGAAATGGGGAACCTGTAGCAAATCTAGCAATGCTGTGGTAGGCCGTGGCAAGTTTCTGAAGGTTAGATTTAGAGAGGTTGATAAAAGTTGGGGAGGCGTATAGTAATGTGGAGATGAGATGAGTTTGGGCTAGGGACACTTTAGCAGTTGTTGTTAGAAAGGGCTTAAGTCTGTAGAGGGCTCCTATCTTTTTATTAACAGTTTTGACAGTAAGGTCAATATGGGCGTCAAAGTTCAGTTGATTATCTATTGTTACACCTAGTAGTTTAGTGGATAAATCAGGTGAGATGATAGTACCGTTGGTAGATGTAATAGAAAAGGAGAGAGGGGCTGACTTAAGGGTTGGAGAGAATATGAGTAATTTGTTTTTTTTTTTTGGGATTAAGGAGGAGATAGATATGTTGGAACCAGTTTTCTGCTGGTGTGAAGACTTTTTGGGTGGAGGAATAAAGTTCAACTGGAGATGCAGCAGAACAGATGAGAGTTGAATCCTCTGCATACTGAATACATGTGGATGTTGGAAGAGAGGAGGACAGGTTATTTATAAATATAGAGAAGAGAAGGGGGCCTAAGATGGATCCTTGGGGGACCCCTATTAGGACTGGGAGCTGAGAAGATAGGTGGTTTTCCCAAAGGACTGCCTGTTTTTTCTCTGTCAGATATGAGTCAAACCAGTGCAAAGCTAAGAGTCAAGAGCAAGAGATTGTAGAGTGTCTAGCAGAAGTTTATGGTTCACCATATCAAAGGCTTTAGAGAGGTCAAGAAATAAAGCTCAGGAGTATAGGTTGTTATTGCGATTTTTGTTGATAGTGTCTGTGAAGGAGAGGAAAGCAGTAAAAGTACTATGAAAAGGTCTAAAACCATGTTGGGAGTCTGCAAGAAGGTTATTTAGTAGAAGGTGGTTAAGAAGTTGATGGTGAATAACAGCGTTCCATAATTTTAGATAGTGGCGATAGTAAGGCTATAGGGTGGAAATTAGATAGTTCGTTAGTGTTACCTCCTTTGTGCAGTGGAATAATGTGGGAAACTTTCCAGAGGGAAGGAATAGTAGATTAGGTTATTGTTCTGTTGATTAAGATGGAGACCGGGTAAGCTAGTTCAGCAGCAGCTAGTTGGAGATATTCAGCTGGAAGTTGGTTGGCAGAAGGAGAACATGGTTTGAGTTTTGAGAGTAGCTTATGTATATAGGTTGTGGAGACTGTGTCAAGTTTTAGAGTGGGGCTGTTGGTAAGAGGAGAGGTCTTTGAAGGAGGCGGGGAACCATAGTTTTTGCTATTGAGGTGACTGTTTCAGAGAAGAAGTTGTTAAAAGTGTTGGCTATTGTAGTGGGAGGGGTCTGGGCTAGGTTAGCAGGAGTGGGTGTTTTGGTATTCCCTGGATAGAGCAGTTTATTGATTCCTGTCCAGAAATTTTTGGGGTTATGATTTTGGTTTTGTTGATATTGAAGGTAGAAGTTTTTTTTATCAAGGAGGGTCAGTTTTTTTGCAATATTTCTAAGTTGTCGGAAGTTTTGATGATCTGTAGGGTTTTTAGTAGTTCTCCATTTTGTCCAAAGTTTATTTCTTAATAGCATAGTTTGCTTAGTTTCCTTAGAGAGCCATGGAGCAGCTTTGGACCTTATTCTAACTAAGCGTGAGGGGGCGTGAGGCTCAAGAATTTGGAGGAATGTGTTGTTGAATAGAGTAACAGCCTCATCAAGTGGGAGGTATTTAAGAGCTGACCAGTTATATTCTTTGAGTTTGTTAAGGAAACTTGGAAGGTTAAATCTTTTCTTGTTACGTATAGTACGATAGGTAGCCTGTTTGAGATTGTTGTTTTTTTGTTTAGTGATGTAGGTGAGAAGATGGTCGCTGATATTGTCAGGGAGTATTCCAGTTTTATATGAGGTGGGATTACTGTTGACCAATATCAAGTCCAAGATGGTCTGTTTGTTGGTAGATTTGTGAATCCTAGTAGGGGTGTTTATGGTTTGTTGAAAGTTAAAGAGGTTGAGGTGTGTGGTGTGTTTGGGGGATATGCAGGAGTTCCATTCAATATTGAAGTCTCCTAAAATTATGGTTTCTTGTGGAAAGGTACAGGAGAGCCAGCTAACGATGTTTTCAAGTGAATCTAGGCTGTTGCCTGGAGGGATGCAGGAACATATTATATAGATGGCTTTGCTTTTATTTACTTGGAATTTGCTGCAAAGTATTTCAGCATTAGCGGGGGAGGGAGGCAGTGAGTCAATTGAGGTCACCTGCAGGTCAGATTTATAGAGTAAAGCAACTCCCCCACCCTTTTTGTTTAGACGATCTAGTCTTAAAATGCTGTAGTCAGGAGGAGTAATTATGTTGTCTTTGGTACCTGGTTTAAGCCAAGTTTCCGTGAGACAGAGGATATCAAATGAGTAGAGGTCTATTAAAGCATGGAGTTGCATTATTTTATTGTTCACGCTACGAATATTTAGATGCGCTATTGAAAGGGAGTTTGAAGAGAAAGGTGAATTTAGGTTGTTAGTTGTAGGGTCTGGGATGGTATGGAGTAGGGAGCTATCTGGGCCCGGGTTAGGGTGAATGTCCCCATGTAACAGTAAGAGTGTTTGTGGTGTTGGGAATATTGTTGAGTTTTTGCAGGGTATTAGGTTGAGCTTTCTGGTGGTGTGATACCTGTTATGGGCTACTCTGTGATAGTGAGGTGGAAGGTAAGGGCAGGAAGACAGGAGGTTAATATGGATTTGTTCAGCTATAGGAAGGATAGAGCTAGTATGTTTAGATAAATTGGGTGCTCTGCTAAGGGTAAGGTGCTCGTAGGAAGTAAGGGTATGGCATAAAGGAAGGAAAATCAGCAGTAGCAGTAAGTGAGGTAGTTTAAATATGAAGGTCATAGTGGGTGTGATAGGTTTAGAAAGGTTGGTAATGAATAGTAGTGGGATGGAAGGGAGCAGGGTGAGGCAATTAGATAGGAGTGAAAAGCTTAGAAGTGATAATTAGGCAATAAAGTCGATTGGATGTGACCTAGTAGGGGGTGTGGTTGGGTAAGTATATGATTAGGGCATCTGGGGGTGGGTGGAAATTGGGGGTAGGGTAGGGGAGCGGAGTGAAGCCCGCAGGGCGAATGGAGTGGGAAGAGCCAGAGAGGTGACTGAGGCACAGAGAACAATCAGTGAAGGTGAGAAAAAGCACTGGGTACAAGTGCAGGTAAGTGTAGACTACAGGGTACTGTATAGGGAGCAATAGGTGGGATGGGTGAGGAAAAATGGATTATTTTAAAGCAAAGTGCAGCATTAGAGTCAGGGTGCAGTAAAAAGTAGAAAAAAGAGGTTAACACAGAAGAGATAACCGGGAAGAAATCAAAACTCTAGTGTGTGAATTTGTAAGTAAGCAGTTGTCATGAGAATAGGGTGCCCCTAGTGGTTTAGTACAGATAAGACGCACGAACAGTGCAGGTGGGTAGGCTGCTGGCTAAACTGGGTGAGAAGTCAGATAGCCTGGAGTAATATAGTTAAAAATGCTTTAGCAGGACATACTTTCAACAAGGACTGCTCAGGGTGGACAGTCTTAGTGGGCAGGTCAAAAAAAAAAAAACAATCCTATTCAGGACTCTTGTTCAATTACTTAGATTTCACAGGACCTCTTAATAATGGATAAAGGCAGGAGCTCAGGTGCGCAGGGCTGGTGAAAATCAAGGAAGAGAGAGAAAACAAAGTAAGTTCTAGTTAAATTAAACTGACACAAAGGTATAGATAGAAACAACCACACATAGTATGTTTGGAGTTTAGGTCTACGGATATGGCAAAAGATAGACCCTTTAACACAGTGTTAATGCAGGTATACCGACTCAAAAAACAGAACAATAGACTGGCCCCCTACTACAGTATAAAGCATGCACAGCAGATAAAGGTAAATCGAAGCAACATACAACAACATTCAAATAATTACATTCACTAAGATTGTCTTACAATATAGTCCAGCCACTAACACCTACACAATGAACTTAGGAACCCTAAGGGTATCTGTAAAAAAAAGAATTGCCGGTATTACCCACTAAGCGTATATGGAACTATGGTGGTGGTATATTCAGCATACACAGTTAACACAACAAGAATTATATACTAAGTATCACTTCCAGCTTCAAATTACAACCACTGCGTAGTTGGGGACCACGTGGACGCTACAATAACAAGGCGTAATGTACAGAGCTCATTGTGGGAGCTACTCAAGTGGGTGTTATGTAAAGCTACATACTCATTGTAGTTGTCTATGCTAAAGCAGCAGCAGAGATTACGCCCCAAGTAGTGAACGCCAAGTTAGAGCCACCAGTATAAAACTACGGGAGTTTCAGTGCTGCATAATCATAAGTATTTAGAATAATAAACGGTGCAAAATTAAACCTCCACAGAGAATGCCAGGCATATATGACGCTGCAAACACACTTTGGTTAACTATATTAAAAAAGCAGCAGAATCACGCCACAAATACACAACGCCAGGTAGAGCCACTAGTACAGACTAAGGGAATTTTTCCAAGCTGCGAATCACTAAATTACTTAGAAAGATAAACGGCTCAAATAAGCCACCACAGAGAACGCCAGGCAGATCTAACTGAAAAGAAGTAAAGGTTTACCGGTTGTAATATTTCCGGTTATAATGCAAGGCACGTGAGTCCCAATCATGCAGTTTTACACTGTAAGTAGACTAGTAAATAATGACAACGATTGCAGCTACAGTCAAGTAATGATAAAGCTTAACTTATACAGAGCTAGTGAGAGAGAGCGGCATAAAATTCAGCAATATAATGAAAAACACACAAAATTTAATACAGCAGAGTACTTACATCAGCTATTTACTTTGAGCCCGAGCCAAGCAGCAGCCTAAGGGGAAATGAAGATAGGGAGGGGAAGCCGCCTAGAGAGGGGTCTATTAGTAAAGTGTGACCGGAAATAGATCCGGGAGGGGGGGAGGAAGGGGTGGGCAAGGGTTAATAGCGAGCAGAAGGGGAATAACAGCGATCACGAGATTTCTAGGGTTACGTGGGTAAAAGAGCTCGAGGAAAGCAGGTGGCAGTTATAAGTGGGAGTAGGCTAGAAGGAGAGAAGTAGTAAAGTACTGTGGGTAAGATGTAGAGAAGACAGCGGGGAGGAAAAGAGGAGATATCGACTAAGGATAGTGAAAAGGACAAGGTAGGCAGAGGGGAAAGGAGGACTTAGGTTAAGGAAAAGAAAGAGTAAAAAAGGAGGCTGAGTAAAGAGATTAGGTGAGAGTATTGGCAGAGATAGTACTGTGATAGATATAAAGGTAGGGGGAAGAGCCAGAGAGGTGACTAAGGCACAGAGAACAATCAGTAAAGGTGAGAAAAAGCACTGGGTACAAGTGCAGGTAAGTAAGTAACAAGGACTGTTCAGGGTGGACAGTCTTAGTGGGCAGGTCAAAAACAAACAATCCTATTCAGGACTCTTGTTCAATTACTTAGATTCCACAGGACCTCTTAATAATGGATAAAGGCAGGAGCTCAGGTGCGCAGGGTTTCAACAAGGATTCTTCAGGGTGGACGTTTTTTGCGCTTGTTACTACTCAGCCAAGCTCCTCGTAGTCCTGCAGAGTGGTGCTAGCAGCAGAGAGGCTAAAAGAGCGACTGCTAACCTGATAAGTGTTTTTTTCCTGCTACTACCTGGGCGACTGTCCGATCTAGCTAAACTGCAAATATTTCTGCATTCTTGAACTGTTTTAAACTGTTTAAAGTTGTTTTTGCACCTGTACTTTTAAAGTTTGTCCTGTTTGTTGCATTTACCTGTTGAGGCTACACACTCAAGTGGGCTAGCCTGTGTTACATATTTATTGCATTTTCCTGCTGTTTGTTGCGAAAAAGAAAAAAAAAATATCCTTGTTTCCCGTCTTTCCTGACCTAGAGTAGTCCAAATACAGGCTTTGCTGTATTCTGGACTTTTGGAAAGTTCCTGTGTTGCCCATTTCCTTTCTTGGATAAAGGGAGGCTTCTTTGTTCACCAGTGGCAGTGGGGAGCTTAGAGCAGCCTATCTATCCCTGGAGGAGTGTTCTCCGCACAAGAATCTGGTAGTCTATTGGCCGTTTTGGGCCAATTTCTAGCTCTTTCAAGTCCCCCTGTATTAAACCCAGTTTAGCGCGGCTTTGCACGATTTTGCGCATAGAGCAGCATCGGGCATCGCCGCTTAATTGGGTTTAAACCATTCTGGGCTCCACAAAGTCTGCTCTTCACTTTTTCCCTTAGAACTGATCTAGTTCTCATAATAAACACCCTGTTCCTACTCTAAAGCCTGGCACTTGCTCACTAAAGCAATTATATAAGTCAGCACTAAAAAATTAAAAGCACTACACCCTCACAAACTCCCCTTGAGTACCTTGTTCCCCATTGGCCCTTTTTTCAAGTATAAAGGAATTCCCAATACTATTCTAGCATGTCCAAAGGTCAGTTGTCAATCTCCTTTCCGGTCCAACTGGTGAATATTGTAATCTTGAGGCAATGTTACAACTGCCTCATGTTCACAGGCAACCCTCTCCTCCTCCCAACAAATTCTAACACATGTGAGAGATGCAAGCATATAGCCAAACTGGAGGCTAAGCTCTCTCAACTCAGTACTGGCATAACCAGTCAGGAGGAGAAGGAAACCACACTCACTACAATTCCAGTCTCACATAGACCTACCACGACAGCAAACCAAACATATAAACACACAAAAAACATACTCAGAGGCTCTAAATAAAAATCTGCCTAAGCAACAGAGACCTCCAAAGCAGACACCCAAGCAACCGCTACCCCAAAACAAAACATGTGCAACACACAGCTCACAAAGCCAGTGTGCCGAACAGTCACAGCCCTTAAGGCTAAACAACACACCTGATACACTTGTAATAGGTGACTCTATCATCAGGCACACTGACGTCCCACTCACCAGGCTAAACAAGGAGAAGGTCACGGTGAGCTGCCTGTCGGGCGCTAGTATCTGCCACATAACACAAGCACTCAGGTCACTCCAAGGCAAGTACAAATATGACTCCGTCATTGTCCATGCTGGTGTGAATGACCTGAGACGTACCTCCCTGGACTACATGAAAAGAGACATAGAGGAGCTCTCTGAGCATGTAGCCCAGGCCAGTATGACCTTGACCTTGAGTAGCATCTTACCCTCACCAAGAATGATGCTACCAGTACAGAATGCCCTAACAGCCTTCAAGGACCTCTTACACCCAGGACAACTAATAATAAAGACGGACAGTACCACAGTAATGTGGTACATAAACAAGCAAGGGGGCACACATTCCTACCTCCTATGCAGGCAAGCAATGACCTTGTGGAACACAGCACTGTCTTACCAAGTTCAACTACAAGCACAATTCCTGCCAGGAAAGAAAAGCACATTGGCAGACGACCTAAGCAGAAACATCATGGATCCCCACGAGTGGAAACTAGATCCACAAGTATTTGCAATGATAACTCAAAAATGGGGACACCCAGACATAGATCTGTTTGCCAACCCCCATAACTACCAACTTCAAAAATTTTGCACAAGGACATTCCACCCACAAGCTTGGAAAGTGGACGCCCTCTCATTCGTTTGGAAAACATTAACCGTGTATGCCTTTCCTCCGCTGCCTATTCTAGCAAAGGTTCTGCTGAAAGTCAGATTAGAGAGGCCACAAATGATACTCATTGCACCAGACTGGCCACGCCAGCACTAGTATCCAATTCTAAGGAACATGGCCCATGGCCCACCATGGATTTTACCACAAATTCCTCACCTGCTCACCCAGCGAGACAATCAGATTTTACACAGCCAGCTCAAGACTTTAAACCTGGCTGCATGGCAAATTACCCAAACAAGCAGCCAACACCTCTATCCAAAGCTGTTATGGATGTCATTCTGGAGGCCAGGAGGCCTAGCACCAGGAAAACCTATTCAGACAAATGGAAAAGATTTTGCGCCTGGAACCAGGCTCAAGGCCAAAATCCCCTTGCTTCAAACATTCCTCAGATTCTGCAATATTTAACTGAGATGTTGCACAAAGGACTTTCCTTTTCATCTATTAAGATCCACGCCTCAGCAATTTCAGCCCATTACAACACAGATCCTCCTTTATTTTCACATCCACTCCTAAGACAGTTCCTCAGAGGAGCTAAGAACATAAGACCGCCAAGGAGAGCACCAACACCTACTTAGGATCTCAACTTTGTTCTGGAAAAAGCTTACACTGCTGCCTTTTGAACCAGCTTTTTCAGCTGATTTAAAATTTCTTTCATGGAAGACTGCCCTGCTGCTAGCAATAACTTCAGCTAGAAGAGTCTCAGAACTACAGGCACTAATGGCAGCGGAGCCTTTCCTCATTTTTCATCAAGACAGAGTCTCTCTACGAACTAACCCTTCCTTTATGCCAAAGGTGGTATCCAGTGTGGCCCTAAACCAAACCATTCATTTGCCCACCTTTTTTCCAAATCCCCAGAACAAAGGAGAAAAACTCCTGCACTCTTTGGACATTCACAGGCAATTACGTTACTACTTGGATAAAACTAAGGCTTTCAGAAAATCTGACCAGCTCTTTGTAGCCATGCTGCAGGATCACAAGGAAAAGCTATCTCAAAACAGACCATTTCAAAATGGATAGGACATTGCATACATTTCTGCTACACACATCATGGGAAACCGGTACCTGCTAGCATTAGGTCCTACTCCACCAGGGCTACAGCTACATCAGCAGCCTTTTTCAAGGGGGGTGCCAACCAAGGATATTCTGGAAGCTGCAACTTGGAGTTCAGTGCATACCTTCACCAAACACTATCACTTGCCTCTGTATTCTAAGACTAGAGCTGGTTTTGCCACTGCAGTTTTGCAGGGCCTACTAGCTTCTTCTAATCCTGATTAACTCCACCACCCATCCATAGCTTTAGGATTCAACCCAAGTGTGATGACTGCAGCAGGGTAACACGATGAACATAGTACAGTTTTGTATCTACCATAAATGTAGATGTTAGAGTGTACACCCTGCTGCAGTCCAGGTTACCCTCCTTCCATTCCCTCTGAACTATCTAGACTTATCTATACCTTTCTATCCTATACAACCTCTGTGGTGTATTTGCTTGTGACTGAAGATATTGTTTTATTTTTATATGTATATTTTGATATAGCAATATGTTTTGCCTACCTATTGGGGGCACCTGATATCTGGGGCAAGAAAAACTGAAGAAAATGGCGTTGGATGCCTCTTATATACCCCTGGCGCACTGACGTCAGGGAAGAAGGACAGCAACCGACACCGGACCAAGACTTTGGAACTCTGGCCGACTGCGGGACTGCCTGACAGCAGGATAACCCAAGTGTGATGACTGCAGCAGGGTGAACACTCGAACATCTACATTTATGGTAGGTACAAAACTGTACTTTCTCTGCACTGGCCTTTGGCGTATCTACTGCGGCCAGAGTATTCACGAAGTACCTAGCTCCAGTCATTGCATTTTGCAGGCAAAGGAATATTCAGATATACCCATACCTGGACGATTGTCTAATTCAGGCAGAAAGCCAGGACATACTTTTGAATCATCTGGCATTTGTGCAAAAGGTGCTAAATTGTCTGGGGTACACCATAAACGAAAAGAAATCACACCTTGTACCCTGTCAAATTGTATTCCTGGGACAAGCTTGAACAAAACTTCCCAGATGGCTTTCCTCATGCCAGAGAAACAAGTTCATTTGACAGCTTACTTCAGACTAATGGCCACAAAAACCCTGCTATCTGCATGACAAATACAGCAAGCCTTGAGGTTCATGGCCTCTTGCATTCTCCTAAGTCCATATGCAAGACTGCATATGAAGAAACTCCAATGGTATGTAAAAAGCCTATGGTGTTAACATTCTCAGGATCTAGAAGCCATGATTCCTGTCATACCTTGCCTACAGATAGAGTTCCTTTGGTGGGCAGAGGCCTGCCACCAAAACAAGGGACTGCCATTCACTCTACCCCCTGCCGCCCAAACCCTAACAACAGACGCATTAGACTATGTATGGGGGGATCACTTGGCAGGGAAGTGCATTCAGGGCAAATGGAACCCAAGTCAAATGCACCTGCATATCAATCAAAAAGAAATGTTAGCTGTACAAAATGCTCTGACAGCCTTGAAGGACCATATTCTTCCACGACAATTAATGGTAAAGATGGACAACACCACTGTTATGTGGTACATAAACAAGCAGGGGGGGAACCCACTCATACCCTCTATGCACATTAGCCATGGCTCTGTGGAATACAGCCTTGAACTACCAAGTGCACCTACAGGCTCAATTCCTGCCAGGAAAGCTAAACACACTGTCAGATGAACTAAGCAGAAATCTCATGGACCCACACGAATGGAAACTGGAACTAAAGGCATTCAACATGTTGATAAACAAATGGGGGAGCCCAGATATAGACCTGTTTGCCTCCCCCCAGAACTACCAGTTGGACAAATTCTGTACAAGGACTCCCCACAAACAAGCTTGGAAAGTGGATGCCCTGTCCTTCACCCGGAAAAATAAATCAGTTTATGCCTTTCCTCCTCTGCCTCTCCTCTCCAAGGTACTATTAAAGATCAAACAGGACAAACCAAGGACAATACTGATTGCACCAGACTGGTCATGCCAACACTGGTACCCCCCCCTCTTGTGCAGTGTGTCACTGCTGGCACCATGGCACCTGTGTCAGACCCCTACCCTTCTGTCCCAGCAGGAGGGCCAGATTCTGCACCCTCAGCTTCAAACCCTGAACCTGGCAGCCTGACTAATTACCTGATTTTTCTGTTACCATCCCTCAGTACGCAAGTGTTGGATGTCATTCTGGAGGCAATGAGGCCTAGTACTAGAAAATCTTATTCTGAAAAATGGAAAAGATTCTGTTCCTGGAACCAAACTCGGGATGGGCACAGCAGCACCCTATTTACCTCAGATTCTTCAATACTTAACAGATGCTTCATGAGGGCCTTTCCTTTTCCTCTATCAAAATTCATGCCTCAGCCATTTCAGCTCATTACAACACAGAACCACCCCTCCTCTCTCATCCACTGCTCAAGCAGTTCCTCAGAAGGGCCAAAAACGTAAGACCACCCAGGAGAGCCCCAACTCCAGCCTGGCACCTTAACTTTGTATTGGAAAAACTCACTCTACCTCCTTTTGAGCCAGCTGTATGTGCAGAGTTAAAATTTATTTCTTGGAAAACAGCCTTCCTTTTAGCCATCACTTAAGCAAGAAGGGTGTCTGAATTACAGGCCCTTATGGCAGTGGAGCCTTTCATCATCTTGCATGCGGACAGGGTGACCCTCAGGACCAATCCCTCCTTCATGCCCAAGGTAGTATCCAGTGTGGCTCTTAATCTGTCCATTCATTTGCCAACCTTCTTTTCTATTCCACAGAACAAAGGGGAATGGATACTGCACTCCTTAGATGTGCACAGACAACCTAGATTTTCCTTGGACAGGACAAAACCTCTCAGGAAATCTGAACAGCTGCTGGTGGCATTTGCTGCAGGGGCAGAGGGGAAGGCCATTTCAAAGCAAACCATTTCTAAATGGATAGGCCATTGCATTCATTTCTGCTATAAGTACCATGGAAAACCTATCCCACAGGTGATAAGACCACATTCAACCAGGGCTGCATCTACCTCTACAGCCTTTCGCAGAGGTGTCCCCTACCAGGGACATCCTAGAAGCTGCTACCTGGAGTTCTGTACATACTTTCACCAAGCATTATCATTTGCAATTTTCTCTAAATCCAGAGCTGGTTTTGCCACTGCAGTCTTGCAGGACCTCATAGCTGGTCCTAATGCTATCTAAATTCCTCCTCCCATCGTTAGCTTTGGGAATCTACCCAGATGTGATGAATGCAACAGTGAAACACGAAGAACATAGTACAGTTGTATACACTTACCATAAATGTAGATGGTCGAGTGTATTCACTGTTGTAGTCCTGATTACCCTCCCTCCAGCCCCCTGACTTCTTTTGGCTATACCTCTCTTCCCTTTTACTATGCTTTTTGGTGTATTTGCTTTTTTGTTGGAGGTATAACCTTGTATACATATTTAATTGCTTCTAATTAGGGGGGGCACCTGACATCTGTGGCAAGTAAAACCGATGTAATGGTGTCAGCTGCATGCTTTATACGCTTGACTACCTGACGTCATGGAAGATGAGACATCAACCGACGCAGGACCCAAGACTTTGATAATCAGGCCGACTGAGGGCTACTGCAAGCAGATAACCCAAATGTGATGACTGCAACAGTGAATACACTCTAACATCTGCATTTATGGTAAGTATACACAACTGTACTTCGTTTCCCACAGTATCCCCTTTACTAGAAACAGAACCAGAATCTAATACATATGTGTCATAATATAGAGAGAGAGTTTTTGTTAAGATATGTTTTAGCATCTGGGAGCTATAAAACTGTTTCAGAAATTTCCATCCTTCCAAGGTAACAATTAATTCATCCCTGAGGACAATACAGTAGGATTCCTCGTCCTGGTTTTCACAGACATTTTGTCTTTGGCTGCAATCAGAACTGCAAGATAAAGTCTTTATGGCCTAAACCAAGTAATTTAATTTCAGACTGTTTTTTAAAATTAGCTGAACTGAGATTAACCTCTTCTCTTCCAGTAGCCTCTGTTACAGTATATTCATTTCAACAGTTACAATACAGTCTGATATACAGATGTATTCTTTTCTGCCCAGCAGGACCCACTGTTGATACACTTTAACACAAGCAGCTTTACAAATACATTTTCAACACAAGCACCTGTACAAAACAGTCTGGTATACAAATAACATATAATTCTTTGCAAAACTCCAGCTAGCTTCTGGCATATGTTACATATCCACTGCCCCACTTCAATAGCAGCTTCTAGATTTTACTAAAAACTCTACCAGAGCAGGTCTTTCACTTAGGATTCCTGTATTCCTTTCTCTCACTGCCTATACTCTGTCAATCCCTAATAGGGAAGGCAGTATGTAGCCTGCAAACGAAATGTCTACTTAGCTTCTTCCCATTCTGTTACCTTTCCCTCTCTAATTATTTGCTCCCAGTACCTTGATTTCTTTGCTAGTTTTCCCTAGTAAATTCCAGCTCCTCTTGCCTATTCTCTGTACCCCTAATTACAGTTATCCCGATCAACAGAATTTCCTTTCTCCATTCTCTTGTTTGCTTAGTTTATAGAATATTTTCTGCTACTTTATGGATTTAATATTTTGTATGGCTTCTGTTATTCTAAAGGATCAGCTTTCACCTTATTTCTTGAATTTCCCTCCAGCTTTCATCTTAATCATCCCTTTCCGTTTTGAGTTAAAGCTTTCTGCTTGTGTTGATGTATGAGCCTTCAGTGTATAGCTGTACAGTATCCTTCAAATCAAATAATCCTAAATTACCTTGTTCTGTTGGAAGTATTGTCTTATCCCACTTGACCTTTGCCCTCTTCCCTTCCCAGAAAAAAAATACTTCAAGTCTTTATTAATTACTGTACTGTTTACCACTACTCCTCTGGTTGATATTAATATCCCAGACCTGTATATAAAACTAAAGGGACTAAAAATTTCTCACTGCTTGTATCTTGCTATCCATAAAAAGAGCTTACATTTTCTCAGTTTTTTATTCTTTTATTTAATCTCTTCCCCCATATCTTTAGCTTTCATAAGAGAATCCTTTTTAATCCGTACTCCCGAATACTTCATTTTATTGCATCCCCATAAACGTAGGTGTTACAGAAACAATTCATGTGTGATTACATAATTTACAGCAATAGCCTTTGTTTTGTCTTCATTAATTTTATATCCTGAAAAAAGTCAAAATTATCTTTGAATGTTCAACAACCTTACCCCTCAACCTTTCAGTGCAAAATAATCTGGAAAAAGCCTGACATAATGGGGGGGGGGGGTGGACAGAGACCCAAAATTAAGGACAGGTTTTAAATATTGCACTTACAAACTTAGATGGTTGCTAGAGTAACAGGGTTTGTCTTAAGATGCATTTTTCAGAAGGATATGAAGTCTGAAACGCAAATGTATATCATTATTTAGTGACTTCAGTCCTCACATCATCCTGATGATTTGCTAGAAAAATCACACATTTTATAAGGAATAAAACAAATATTTGAGGCAAAATTCAAGAAAATCTGTGAAAGTCTGGACAGTTGAGAGGTATGTACAACACTGAGATGTCCTTTTCTGATTTTTTCAGGTACAACATAATATCGTCTACAAGTAAAACCAACTTTGCTTGATTGTCATGCCAACTATATCCTTGAATTTCTGAGTCCCTTGTTTCCTTTGCCAGTGACTCTAAATATAATGCAAATAACAAAGGAGAAAGAGAGTGCTCATTCCTGGTTCCTCTCTTCAGACACAACTTATTAGAGAAGAACCCTCACATTTTACTATATGCCCCCGATCCCTCATGTAACAACCTTAGAAACTAACCATTTTGCACCCTCATTGCAGACCACTTCACATAAACTTCAGTGCACTGAGCTCTGTTTTTTTTGTACTAGATCTTAGCTTCTAGGAATCCATACCAGTCTTGCTTAAAAACACATCATCTTATGCAAAATTCTGTTCTCAGCTGAAAAATGGATCTCCTGGGAATGGTAAAATGTCATTGTAATATCTCAAATCACATAAGTTAATCAAGCCATAAAATTCTCATTTACTGACACTTTGCCTCTTCCCTTTGCTTTAACCCCTCCGTACTTAAAACTCATCACACTAATGCTCTGCTAAAGTATTTCAAACTCTAGTTCTGTGTTGTAAGCAATCAGCCGTCTACATAACTCTCTCTATTAAAAGACATATTAATTTGTATACAGGTATGTAGTAGTGCACCGCATTGTTTGCTTTATAAACCTTCTCGCCCATCTCTGACTACAGAAATTGAACATATGTATGTTTATCTGTATTACTCTATATGCTTCCTGTATGTTATCAACAATTGTATAATTATATTTACTTTGCCTATTGTGATAGATCTCTGTAGTCAACCTTTAATGCTTTCTAGGGCTAAGACTGAAATTGGACAGTTGAGAGCAGTGATGTCCTTCAAGAATGCAACTGCAGTCATAACGTATGGGTTGTCCTGCCTCAGGCAGCCCTCGGTCGGCCAGATTCCAAAGTCTGGGTCCGACGTCGGCTGATGTCGCATTTCTCTCCGACGTCAGAGCGGCTGGAGTATATAAGCATCAGCCGACGCCATCTTCTTCAGTCTTTCTTGCCGCGCGGTGCCCGAAGCAGAAGCAGTTCGCAAGTGCTGGTCGGTCAGCTCCTGTATTCTTCGAAACCGAAGTCATCAAAAAAGCTAAGTACCCCGTTGGGGACCTTTTCTTGCCTCAGCCGATGTCAGAAATTACTGAAAAAGTAAATATTGTTTGTCTTGTGGTAAACAAATACCTCATAAGGATTTCCATTCTTACTGCCATCCTTGCCTTGGCCCAGACCACGATGTTTCGGCCTGTGCTCGCTTCAATAAGCGCGCACTCAGGCGCCGGGCGGAGTTCGCTGAAGACTTTTTCGGCAAAAAATTTGATTATATAATGCCTTCGGAACAACCGACAACACATACTCCTAAGAAACGAAAAGACCGGGACCGATATCCTCGGCCCGCGTCTTCCACCGACACCACGCCAAAACTAACCGCGAGTGCCCCGGTTCCCTCTGAGGCGGTTATTCCACCGCTTCGAACCGAAGACACCGTATTACCGATACCTCCGATACCGGAGGCCACTCCGACGCCAGTTATTGATTTTCCTCTGGATACTGAAACCGAGGAAATGCCCGAGACCATTGCTGTTGATAAGGTCACTCCTGCACGTGGAGCGGCTAGGCCTCCCATGTCCATGTCTATCAAGGCCTACACACGTGCTAAGGCAGCCAGCAAGGCCAAGCATCTTACTGCTAAAACCTTACCTCAGTCTACTCCTGAAACTCAAATCATGTCTATGGCCGCAGATTTAATTTCCCTGATCAGAGGTTCCCAGGCCCATCCTGAGAGAGCATCCCAGCCTCCTCCTGATAAGAGGCCCAGGGTTGAACCCTCTGATCCCCTCTCTTCAGATGAGGATTTTGAGGACTCTGTTCACTCCGAAAGCCAGGAAGAGCCCTTCCAGACCTATGAGGATTCAGATGCAGAGGACTCCATTCCCTCGGCCTCTCCTCCTGAGGATATTTCTTTTGGGGAAGTTCTGCATTCCATGAGGGAGCATTTTCAGTGGCAAGGCCAGGAATATTCAGATTCCAGAAAGCGCCTTCGAACATTCCTTAAAAAACCCCAACACAGACCCTTAGCTAATACCTCCTGTGCTTGATGTTTTGGATGATCTATACTCTGACTCCAGTGTTACCCCTGATACTCTTCCTCCTGCTCCTGTCAAGCCTGACAGATACTATAGGGTCCCAGAAACCCATTCTCATTTCTTTAGGGCCCATGCTGTTGATTTAGAAACAATTTCCCAGGGGCCTAAAGGGGTTTCAGCTACCACCTCCAAAAACCCTTTACCTTCCGACAGGAAAGCAAGGTCCTTAGAGAGATGGGGGAAGAAGGTTTACACCTCCACTACTTTATCTATGAGAGCTCTCAATTGTCTCTTTCACATGTTCCAATATCAGGATTTCCTGTTAGATGATTTACAGAAAAAATTGGCCTCTCCTGAACCTTTAGATAGGAAGTCTTTGCAAGAGGCTATTCATAATTCTCAGCAGGTTAGCAATCACTTTCTACAGTGTGGATATGATGCATTGGAAGCTTCATGTAGGGCAGCTATGACAGGGGCGGTCATTCGTAGACATGCATGGCTAAAAGAACAACCTTTACCAGATCATGTTAAGGCAAAACTTCTTGATGCACCCTTGGAAAAGAACAAGCTTTTTGGTGCTAATGCTAAAGATGTGTCCATTGAGGAAAAAGCCAAGTCAGTTCAGACAGTCAAAGATTTCCTCCAGGTTCAGCCACCCAGATTCAGCAGGAACTGGCCTTCTAAAAACTGGTCCTTTCCTAATCCTGAAAGATTTCAAAGGGGCAAAAACAGGCGTGCCCGAGGAAGAGGCCAATACAGAGGATCCTACAGGGGACGACAATGGCAAACAGCAAACCAAAGAAGTGACACAGGGGTTTCTCCTGCCCCGCAGGGACAATCTCAATGACTTTCCTCTAGTTCCGCTGACCAAGGAGCAAACAGACGCTCCTTTGGGTGGAAAATTATCTCTGTTTTCAAAAAATTGGCACAAACTGACAAAAGACAAATGGATTTTGGACATTATAGACCACGGTTACAGGTTCCATTTTCATACCTTGCCAAGAAAACAAGGCATGCCAAACCTTCCACAAAATCAGAGGGCAGAGGCTATCAAGCAAATTTCTCTGCTTGCTCAGATCAAAGCAATAGAAAAAGTTCCACAACAAGAACAAGGTCAGGGGTTTTATTCAAGACTGTTCCTTGTTCCAAGAAAAGAAACTCAGTGGAGACCAATACTGGACTTGTCCGCTTTAAACACTTTTCTCATAGTACCAAAGTTCAAAATGCTGACTCTACAGCAACTCCTTCCCATGCTGGGCAAGGGGTCTTCGCTGATTACTCTGGACCTCAAGGAGGCATACCTGCATGTCCCTATCAGACACAGCTGCAGAAGATACCTCAGATTTCTTGCAGGGCCAGAGCATTATCAATTCTCAGCATTGCCATTTGGCTTATCTACTGCGCCCAGAGTATTCACGAAATGCCTGGCATCAGTAATTGCTCATTGCAGGCTCCAGGGGATTCAAATCTACCCGTACCTGGACAATTGCCTCATACAAGCAGACAACAAACTAACCTTGACAAAAAAAACTTGAATTATGTCATACACTTGCTACAGGCTCTGGGATACACAGTCAACTTTCAAAAGTCAAGACTTCAGCCATCCCAGCAAATAACCTTCTTAGGAGCCAAACTAGACACAGCCTCTCAAATGGCTTACCTGACAGAAGACCAGCAAAAGAAGTTAACTCATTACTTCAAAAGTTTAGCAAAGCTCACCCAGATGACTGCAAGGAGATTCCTACAGGCCCTGGGTTACATGGCATCCTGCATTCTCCTGGTTCCACTAGCAAGACTACACATGAGAAAACTTCAATGGTACCTAAAAAGCTTATGGTCTCAACACAGCAACAACCTAGAAGCAACTATTCCGCTCATTCCATGTCTTCAAAAGGAATTTCTATGGTGGGCTACAGTAAGCCAGTAAAACACAGGTATGTCGTTCAAAAAACCTCAGATAACACAGACCATGACCACAGACGCCTCAGACCTTGGATGGGGGGTGCACATGGAGGGCAGATGTATTCAAGGACAATGGTCTCCAAAGGAAACACATCTTCATATCAACCAAAAAGAAATGCTGGCAGTAATGCATGCCATCGAGGCCTTTGGACAACAACTTCAACAAGGCCACCTACTAATACGGACAGACAACACCACTGTGATGTGGTACATAAACAAGCAGGGGGGCTCTCATTCTTACCCCCTTTGCAGACTGACAATGAATCTTTGGGAAAAATCACTGAGTCTAAACATACAGTTATAATCCCAGTTTGTTCCAGGCAAAGACAGTGTTCTGGCGGACAGTCTAAGCAGGAATTTCCTAGACCCCCACGAATGGAGGCTACATCCAGACATCTTTATACGACAAACATCGACATGGGGCAGGCCGGACGTAGACCTATTTGCCTCCCACCTCAATCATCACTTACAAAAGTTCTGCTCAAGGACATATCATCCACAAGCATGGAAAATAGATGCTCTTTCATTCAACTGGAGCTCCCTAATAATCTATGCATTTCCACCTCTGCCACTGATGACCACAGTGTTACTAAAGATCAAAGCAGAGCAGCCGAAGGGGATCCTAATAGTTCCAGACTGGCCAAGACAACACTGGTACCCACTACTAAGGAGCATATGTCACAACAAAGCGTAGGCCCTTCCCCAATGGCCCCAACTTTTGACTCAACACAACTTCAGGACAGTTCATCCCAACATCCAGACGCTACAGCTAACAGCTTGGGAGATCCCATGAATAACCTCAATTTACCTCTTTCCAAGGAAGTTCAGCGGATACTAACAGAAGCCCGCAGACCATCCACCAGAAAGGCTTACTCAGCCAAATGGAAGAGATTCAGCATTTGGAATACCAACAAGGGTCATGATGCATCACTTTTGAGCATCCCACTCATTCTGGAATACTTGGCAGATATGCTACATAACGGACTCTCATACTCTTCCATAAAAATTCATGCTTCAGCTATCTCAGCTAGATACAACACTGATCCACCTGTGTTTTCACATCCTTTGTTAAGGCAATTTCTTAGAGGAATCAAGAATATAAAGCCCCCAAGAAAGGCACCAGTACCAGCTTGGGACCTCAATTTTGTCCTAGAAAAATTGACTCAATTCCCTTTGAGCCAGCAGCTTCTGTGGATTTACAATTTCTCTCCTGGAAGACAGCTTTCCTGCTGGCCATTACCTCAGCAAGAAGGGTTTCGGAATTACAGGCCCTAATGGCAATACCACCATTCATAACCTTTCACAGAGACAGGGTCTCCTTACGAACCAACCCTACCTTTCTGCCAAAAGTGGTATCTAGGGTTTCTTTAAATCAAGCAATTCACCTGCCTACTTTCTTTCCCAATCCTGAGAACAAAGGGGAAAGACTGTAACATACCCTGGACATACACAGACAACTTCGCTACTACCTAGACAGAACCAAGACCAGTAGGAAGTCTGATCAGCTTTTTGTAGCTTACACCCCTGGAGTACAAGGAAAAGCAATTTCCAAACAGACAATTTCAAAATGGATTGGACATTGCATCAGATTCTGTTATTCCTTCCGTGGAAAGAGTGTGCCAGCCAATGTCAGACCACACTCCATCAGAGCTACAGCCACCTCTACAGCATTCTTAAGAGGGGTGCCTACAAAAGACATTCTAGAAGCTGCTACATGGAGCTCCGTGCATACATTTTCCAAACACTACAACCTCCCTTTATATTCCAGATCCAGAGCAGGCTTTGCTTCGGCAGTCCTGCAGGGATTGATAGCTACACCATCCTTTTCTTAGAGCATACCACCTCCCCCAGCTAAGCTATGGTATTCAACCCATATGTTATGACTGCAGTTGCATTCTTGAAGGACATAGTACAGTTTTGTACCTACCATAAATGTAGATGTCCGATAGATATGCAACTGCAGTCAGGTTTTCCCTCCCTCCTTCCCCTCTATGCCTTGGGTCCACTCTTCTCCCTGTTATCCTTAGCTGGGGATATCTGTTATGGTGTATCTGTTTATTGCTTATTTATTGTCTGGAAACCTATTATTGTCTTCCAATTTGATTACAGCCTTCCATGGAGGGCACCTGGCATCTGGGGCAAGAAACACTGAAGAAGATGGCGTCTGCTGATGCTTATATACTCCAGCCGCTCTGACGTCAGAGAGAAATGCGACATCAGCCGACGTCGGACCCAGACTTTGGAATCCGGCCGACCGAGGGCTGGACACTTTTGGGAATCTGGATCCAAGGATGCTTTTCAGTGTCCAACACCTAAAAGGCCCAACTGCTTCTGCAGAGTAGATGAGTCCAAAACATGCCCAAAACTACTCGAGCCAGCCTGGTTCTGTGTCATAGAGAGATGAGCCCTGCATACAACTCAGATTACTGATGTTTGTCGAGATGCAGAGGTGCTGGAGGAGCCATGTGGGGGACGGTGGGAATGAGCAGCTAATGCTACCAATCTTGAGGAAAAGGGCATGATACTCTGTAGTCGCTAGTTGCCCTTGTATTCAGCAAGACTCCTAGTGCTGAAATTTAAGGGATGATGAAAGTCCAGAGAATATAAGAGGTGGTGGTGGTTTCTCTGAGTTAGTGATTAATCTTGGCTTTTTTACCAAGTTTGTCAGTATCGGTGAAATTGCTGGTGTAAATGTCTCTCTATAATACTCCCGGTGGACACAGCAGTGTTCTCTAGGTAGCTAAATTGAATTCACTGTAAAGTGTACATTTTGCTAATGAACTGAAGAAATGTTTTGAAATGCTTATACGTTTATAGTTTGTGATCTGAACTCATTTCATATCTGTTGGGACATGGTGGCTTGTTTTACAAAAACTTAAAGGCTGGGATTAAAGGTCTTTGATTCTTTATATTCTAAGGATGGCTGCATTCATTGATTAAAAAAAAAAAAAAAAAAATTTTCCTGCTAAGAATATACAAGTTGATGGTAAGAAGCATCCCCCTCTTGGTGGAACAAAACAGTGTCCTGTTTGATGAAATTCACTACCAGTCAAAATTTTAAGAGTTTAAAGGTCAAATCTAGTTTGAAAAGGAAACTGATGAAAGGTAAATCTGAATATGCATTTACATTTGCAACTTGCACTGTGCATAAGAAAAAGGCTTCTCTTTAGAACTTTGTTACATAGTAGAAACGCATATAGTAGTATGACACTTCTGGTTGATAGCACTATGATCACAAGTGTAGTATTTATTTATTATTTATTTTATTTGTTTATTTTATTTTACATTTGTTGACCCGGGGTGTCCAACTGAGCTAAAGCCCTTTTTCAGTGGAGGCCTGGGGAGAAAAACTCCATATTATACATACAATTTTCCAAAATCAAGGCAATTTACAAACACATCCACTAATACATAATGGTTACAAATCAAAAGGAGATTTTAACAGTACTATACTATAAATAAAAAGATGTATATGCCTAGGAAGTTACTTAAAATGCACAAGGAGTTTGTTATTTAGACTAGTGTTGTGTAGTACGTGATCTGTACTAGTTTCTCAAAAGGCGTTTGCAGAGTGAGGGGTAGGAAGGTAGTTTAGAGGTAGTTAGTAGAATAAGGATGGAGTTAGTTGAAAAGGACAGAGGGTGATTAAGGGATGGCAACTAAGGAGAAAGGCTAAAGATGGTTATTTTGTTAGAGAGATATATTCGGGGGGGGGGGGTGAGAACAGTGCCTTTTAAAGTACTCTTTGGTGACTGATTTAAATTGTTTAGGATGTGTGAGGGTTCTGATTTCAGGTGGGCGTTTGTTCCATGCAGTAGAAGGGTGGTAGCTATAGATGTTGCACCCGGATTTAGTCTCGGGTTTATAGATATGTAATAGATCTTGGGGTAGAGCTCCGGAGATGTGTTGTGGGAGGATAGTGGGAGATGAGAGAGGATAGAGCTGTACAGTAGGCTGGCTGAAATAGGATAGAATGTATGATTTGGAGCGGAGAGAGAAGTAGGTGGGGTAGTTCAAGCCCGTTTAGGTATTTTAGGGAACAAGAGTGCTGGGATTTGTAGGTTTGTTAAGCTGCAAATCTAGCTATCTTGTTACAAGTAGACTGTAGTTTAGTAATTAGGGAGGAGTTGAGATTTGTGAGTATTTGGGAGCAATATGTTAGAAGGTAAGCATGGGTGAGAGTAATCCTGGCTTCATTGGTAAGACATTTTTTATTTCTGTACAGCAGCCCTAGTTTCTGATTGTTTTTTTCTGATACAATTATTTACGTGTAGGTCAAATTTTAATTGATCATCGATGGTAACTCTGAGGAGTTTTGTGCTGGATTTCACTTCAATAGGAGTATTATTTATGGACATTATGGAGAAGGAAGATTTGATGTGGTTAATGGATTTGGTGAGAAATATTAACAATTTTGTTTTTTTTTAGGGTTAAGGATGAGCTTGTTATTGGAGAACCAAGTCTCAACTGAGTTAAAGGATGACTGGGTAGTTGCTAGGAGTTCAGAGAGATAGTTGGCAAGGGTAATGACTGTAGAGTCATCAGCGTATTGCACTATGGAAGACTGTGGGCAAGAAGTATAAAGTAGGTTGGTGAAGATAGTAAAAAGTAGTAGTCCAAGAATGGATCCCTGGGTGACACCCATCCTTACAGGAATGGGAGAGAATAGTGTAGAGTGCCATCTCACTGATTGCAGTCTGTCAGTGAGATAGTTGGAGAACCATGCAACTGTATCAGAGGAGAAATTGAGGTCAGACAGTTTGTCTAGCAGAAGATAGTGAAAGACAGTGTCGAAAGCCTTTGAGAGGTCCAGGAATAGACAAGAGATGAGTTTATGGTTGTCTCTGGCTAGAGAAATTGTGTTGAGGATGGATAGTAGAGCTGTGGTGCTGCTATGTTTAGGTTGGAAACCATGCTGAGCGGGAGTGGACAGTTTTTCTTGTATGAGGTAATGCATAACTTGTTTATGTATACATTTCTCCGAGAGGGGAGAGGATAGCAATGGGTCTGAAATTGGAGATTTCTGAGGAGTTACCTCCTTTATGAATAGGTAGTGTGTAGAATTGTTTCCAGATTGATGGAACTTCAGATTCTGAGATGGAGTGATTTGATTAGGATACATACAGGCAGAGCGCTATCTGGAGAAAACATGAGGGAATGTTGTCAGCTGATACAGAGTATGGATTTAACAGCTGATACAGAGTATGGTTTTAACTTGGAGAGTACAGTTTTTTATGTAGGTAGTAGGTACATGTTTAAGGGAGAAAGTCTTTGCAGAGTTAGTACTTAAGAGTATGTTCAGGGGAGTTAGGAGGATTAGTGTTAGAAGAGTTGGAGTTGAGGTTGGGGTTAAATAGCTTAGATGTGTATTCTATAAAATAGGTGTTGAAGGTGTTGGCTGTTTCTTCAGGTGATCTGTCTGGGCATGGATTGGGTGCGATAGGATTGCCAGGGTGTAGTATTTGGTTTATTGCATTCCAGAATTTTTTAGGATCGGATTTTAATGCTGTTGGGGGGGGGGGGGTTATAGTAGAAATCTTTTTTTTGTCTTTATTGATTTTTTTTTTGTCTGATTTCTAAGTTCTTTGCAGGTCGACAGGAAGTTTAGATTGTACCCATGTTTTCCAAGCCCTATCTCTGGTTTTCATGAGGGTACAAGTAGCTTTGAATAGGCTTGGGGATACGTTAGCTTTTATACGTATTTTCCGCAGTGGACCTAGTGAGTTTAAGATGTTAAGGAAAGTTGAGTTGAAGGCTTGGACTGCTTCATCAAGTGGAAGCTGGGTGAGGAAATTCCAGTTTACTCTAGAGAGGGAGGGTTTTAAAGGTTTCAGGGTTAAAGTTGGACAGTTTACGACAGGTAATAAATCTGTGTGGTTTAGAGAGATGGGGAGTATATCTGAGTACTTTTACTGACAGCAAGTTTGGAAGCATTTCTGGATCATGGCATTTAGAGGGATTTGAAACAAGAATCCAGCCTATAAGGGTACGAGGAGACAGAGTTATTAGTATAGGTTTATTGAGAGATTAGTTGTGTAAAGCCATATAGATTTATATGATGTGGAGAGTTAGGATTACAGTGGGTTTGCCAGTTGATATTTACATCCCCAAGGTGGATGGTTTCATTAGGAATGTGGTAAGAGAGAAAGTTTTCCAGCAAGGGAATGTTATCCCCTAGTGAAATGTAGATGGCTACTACAGTGATGGTAGTGTAGTCATTGAGTTTAAGGTTAGCTGTCAGTAATTGTGCAGGTGGAAATGATGGAATTGATAGCATAGGATAGGAGAGAGTGAGTTTATTAGCGTAAACAATGGCAACTCCACCTCCTTTTTTGTTTAGGCGATGTAGGCAAAGTATATTGTATCCATGGGGGAGGATATCTTTGTCTAGGTTTTGGGGTTTTAGCCAAGTTTCAGTTAGGGAAAAACATCTGAGGTATAATTAGATATCCATGCATGACGCTGGCTTACTTTGTGAAGAATGCTTCGAGTATTGATAGAGTGAAGAGAGATTTCTGTGCTTGTTATGGATGAGTGGCCGGTGTTAGGTGAGGTGTTTTGCAGGGTAGCAGAGTTAGACATAGGTCCTGGATTTGGGGGTATTTCTCCTGATAGAAGCAGGGTTATAGTAAGGTTTGATTTTTAGCAGCAGAGATTGTTTGCAAAATGATTTCTAGTAGCAGAAATTGTTTGCAAAATGTTTCTTGAAACTCTAGGAGCAGCACAGACTTTATCATGAAACTAAACTCCTGTGACATTCATCTCTGCCCAAGATTTACCAAAGACATGAGTGTGTTGACATTAAATACTATAAAGGTAGATGGTGCTGCTAGGCCTTATAGCCTTAATAGCGTATTTCTAAGTAATATAAACAGTTGCATTGTTCTTGTTTAATACTTCGTTTCCAGCAAAGCTTAGTGGATAAGGACCAAAGATAAGACAGGTTGCTGTTGTGGTACCTATTCCCAAAAGCAGAATTTATAAAATGTGAAAATTGTGTGGATGAATCATTACAAATATCATTAGTAGCAAATTAAATGTTGTGATGATATGAAACCGTGCTTTTGGGACTGCATTGTAATTCTTTCAATTAGCTAATCAGTAATCTGAAGTAGTTAACTTCATTTGTGCAGCAACCTATGGGAATCGGATCCAACCTCGGATCTGAGCCGGCAGTTTTCAACAACTTTAGATCCGAGCTCCAAGCTCCTCCCCTACCCATAATCCCCTGCCAACCCTGACTGACCTCAGATCTCGTTTGCCGCGGTTTACTTAAGCAGCTTGATCCAGACTTCCAGGCGTTTTCATTCTCTTGTGAGAAAAATGTAACTTTTCTACCACTTTTCTTTAACCTTTGGTGTGAGTGTGTGTTTAGGTCCCTTTTTTCTAACTAAAAGCTCTCTTAGTTTAAATTATTTTGTTTCTATTTAACCTCCCCCTTCCTTCGTGGTTCCGTCAGGGTTGTGTGTGTGTGTTTGGGGCCTAGTGTGTGTGGCTTACCTTCTATAGTATGTCTGAGGCCCCAAAGGTGATGTTTTCTAAGTGCACCGAGTGTGGCCATAAGCTGTCCCCAGTGGATGGCCACACTCTGTGTGTGTTGTGCTGTGGGGTTGAGCACCTGTCCTCTGGTTGTACCATTTGTGCAGCGTTCAACCTCAGGGCACTCAAGGACAGGAGGTCTCAGCTGATTCTGGCAGGTCTTCTGCCCCCGGACTCGCTTCTACCTCCGGTCCTCCCATGGATCCCGTTGCGGCTGCTGCCACTCCTGCTTTCCACCCCCCGGCCGGGACTCAACCTCCTGCCTTTGGCCCGGAGGAGAGGGAGGCCAGGAAAGAAAGGAGGAGGGAGAAGCACCACAAGCGGTGGGCCGAGGCCTCCGCTTCGTCCCCCCCCCCCCCCTGCTAAGCAATCTTCTCCCTCCAGGTCTTCTGGGTCTCCTCCTTCTCGGATCCGGTCCCCGTGCTTTTCACCGGGTCCTGAGGAGGAGGAGACCCGATCTCCTTCTAGGTCATCGAGGTGGCACTCCCGCCTTGCCTCGGTGGCCTTGTCGAGATCTACCAGAAGTCTCACGGATGCAGATTTGGACCGGATGATGAGAAGATTCCTTCAGGCCCAACTGCAGATGGGAGTGCTCCTGCCTCCCCCCCCCCCTCTGGGGGGGGGAGCTCGACCCCCTTCTTTGCCCGATAGCTCCTTCTCCATCCCGCTTCCCGGGTTCAGAGTCTTCGGAGCCGGGCAGCCTTGGAGCCGGGGGTGTGTCGGCACCGATAGTCTCGGGTGCTTCGGTGCCGATACTTCCCTCGAGTCTGTCGGGTCCATTTTCTTCGGATCCGAGCTCTCGGAGCCGAGGGCTGAGCTTCGGATCCGGCGGTATCGGTATGCCTTCGGCTCCGTCCAGGTCGGAGCATGCTGGTCCGTCGGATCCAATCGCTTCGGTGCCAGCCCTGATCCGTCCGTCGGATCCGAGGGAGAGTCTGTTTTCGGATCCCAGAGAGAGCAGCTCTTTCTCGGCATTCAGCGTGGTGGAGAGGGTCCTGTCGAGAGATTCCAGGCCCCCAGCCCTTGCCACGGCTCCACCCTGCACTCCTTCTCAGTTGGGCCCAACTTCTATCACCCGGCCCCAGGGACAGCCTGCTTTGACATCCCAGGTAGTTCCATTGGAAAAAGACGTTGCTGGTGAGACCTCCTCGGACAGCCCCCCCCCCCCCCGAGGAGGTTCCTCACAAGCGAAGGAGCAAGAGGAGGCACCTGGACTCCCCCGAGTCCTTGACTGAGGACATGGATTTGGAGGAAGGGGAAGGCTCCCCAAGATCACCCCCCGAAGATGTCTCATTTGGTGACATCATGGAGATGCTCAGAATAAAGGGGGGGGTGGTCTGCCCCAAAGCCTTCCTCGGACGAATCCGTGTTCCTGGAGGCATTTGAAGCAGGTCCGTCTACCTCTTGGGTGTCCCCTCCGGCCGACCCCCTGGTAAACTTGATTACTACCAGGGCGTGGAGGGAGCCGGACACTGTGGAGCCAGTCCCCAAGCGCCCGGACAAGATTCTTAGCCCACCCTCTGACAAGTCCCACTGGAGTAAGGGTCCCCCAGTAGATGCCATGTTGGTGGCGGCGGCCACCATGAGGGAACTTGCTCAGGAGAGTCCCTCGGTTCATCCCCCGAGCAAGGAGTCTCGGTCGATGGACCGCCTAGGGAAGTGGGTATTTAGTTCGGCTACCTTCTCTGTAAGGTCACTGAACTACATGGCACATGTGCTCCGACTGCAGCGGGACCTTATCAAAGAGTACGCTGCGTTGCCCCCCGAGTCCATGTCGGCCGAGGGCAAACAGTTGCACTCCACGGATGGCCACTCTACGATCCATATCTAACACCTCTATGCGGCTTCTGTCTCATGCCACGGAAGGAGCTGCTAGAGCCGGCGGAGCGGGCCTCGTTATGAGACGTCAGGCCTGGCTCCAGCACTGTGATTTCGCGGAGCCCTTTAAGGCGTCTTTCGCTAATGCCCCTTTTGATAGTTCTGCCCTCTTTGGCAAAACCATGAGAGAGACCTTGGTCCAGAGCAAAAAGGACGGGAAGACATCTGCCGTCAGAGTCAGTTTCTCTGCTCCCCAGAGGTCCTTCTCTAAGAACCAAAAGGGACAGAAGAAGATGTGGTTCCGGAAGTCGCAACAGTCCCATCCCGCTCCAGACTCCCAGCCCTTCCGCGGCAGAGGAGGGCAGGGTGGACGCCACCCTAGAGACAGAGGGGGCCCGCGGAACTTTGGATCCAAAGAACCCTTCTCGGACCAACCCACGCAACACCCCTGAGGGGTTGCCCGACTGCTCCACTCTGGAGGCAGTCGGGGGGCGTTTCTCAAAGTACCCAGCAGCTTGGGAGTCCATCACGACAGACCGCTGGGTGCTTCGCATCATATCCAGAGGATATCTAATACCCTTTTCTCATTGCCCACGCAGCCCCAATACCTCCCCGATGTTCCACCCGATCAGAGGGAGGCCGCAGCAATGGAAATCCAACATTTGCTGGAAAAAAGAGCCATCCAACACGTCCCCCCCAGACCAGTGCGGGTCCGGGTTTTACTCCAGGTTCTTCTTGGTGCCAAAAAAGACGGGGGACTTAAGACCAATCCTCAACCTCTCTTCCCTGAACCTGTCAGTAACCAAAGAGAAGTTCTGCATGGTCACTCTTCAATCCATTCTCCCCCTTTTGTGGGAGAACAATTGGATGTGCTCTATAGACCTCGAGGATGCATACTACCACATTCTGATGGACAGGCTATCCAGGAGGTTCCTTCGCTTCTGGCTGGGAGCCAGTCATTTCCAATTCAGGGTCCTCCCCTTTGGTCTCACCACAGCCCCCGGGGTGTTCACCAAAGTGTTAGCAGTGATAGCGGCCCACCTGAGGCTCCAGGGAATTCAGGTCTTCCCGTACCTGCACGACTGGCTCCTGATCGCCCCGACAAGGCATCTACTCTGTGCAGCCAGAAACTACTTTCTTCATCTAGCTCCCCAGCTGGGGATCACTATCAACATAGAGAAGTTGTCTCTTACTCTGACACAGACTATAGACTTCATAGGGGTCAGATTGGACACAAACAAACTCCTAGCTTTCTTGACCACAGACCGTCTACTATCCCTGAGGCTACACGTGCAGACCATTCTGCAATCTCCAGCTCCCCTGGCGGAATTGGTCCTGAGGGCTCTTGGCTCAATGGCGGCAGCAATCAACCTATTGCCAGTGGCACATTTGAACATGAGGGTCTTAAAATGGACCCTTCAGGCCCAGTGGTCCTTTCTTCACTATCCTCTGAGCAATCCCGTTCCAATCAGCAGGGCTTGCAAGAGGGCCCTCCTATGGCGGCTCCAATCTCCGGACCTCCAGCAAGGATGCCCCTTTTCTTTGACCCCTCCACTAGCCACGATGACCACGGATGCCTCCCGCCTCGGGTGGGGGGTGCATTGTTCGGGCAGGACAGTCCAAGGCACGTGGGACCTCACGGAGACCTCACTGCATGTCAGCGTCCTAGAGATGAGGGCAGTGCTGTTAGCGTTGCAAGCACTTCAGGACCTTCTTCCTGTAGGAACGATTGCGATTCAGACGGACAATTTGTTGGTTGTCTGGTACATCAACAAACAGGGGGGAACCAGGTCTTACCCACTCTGTCGAGAGGCCATCAGGGTGTGGGAATGGTCGATCTCCACCAACCGCTTTCTCATAGCAATGCACATTCCGGGACGGTCCAACATCCTAGCGGACAAACTAAGTCGCACCATCCTGTTACCATACGAGTGGTCTCTGAATCCCGAGATAGCGAATCGGATCTTTGCCAAATGGGGTCAACCCTGTTGCGATCTCTTTGCCTCTCCCTCGAACACAAAATGTTACGACTACTTCGCTCTCATTTCCCCCTCCGGGGAACCCCCCCGAGAGACGCTCTGGTGCATGCTTGGCCTCCCGGTCTTCTTTATGCTTACCCTCCTCTTCCTCTGATGCTGAAGTTTCTTCAGAAAGCCAGTTGGTTGGGGAGCAGGATTATCCCCATTGCCCCATTTTGGCCTCATCAAACCTGGTTCACTTACCTTTGGTCACATCTGGTGAATCCTCCTTGGATTCTGGATCCCCGTCCGGATCTAATATCCCACCCCCTAGATGTCCCAGTCCCGAATCTGGGCAACCTCAAGCTCACAGCTTGGCTGCTCCAGTTCCACTCGTAGCTAGGACTCCCGGTATCTCTTCCCCAGTTAAAACCATTCTAGTAGCAGCGCACAAGCCTTCTACTAGAAAGATCTTTAGCAGCAAATGGAAACGTCTCTCCATTTGGGCGGAACACAAAAATTTGGATCCTTTTACAGCTCCTTTGCTCGCTGTATTAGACTGTCTGTCAGGACTGTTTCATCAGGGGGCTAGCTCCTCCACAGTCATATTCAACTAGCAGCTCCCTCTCATTATCACGTGGGAAATGAATTGGGCCATTTGATCACCACAAAATTGTGTAAGACCTTTTTGAAGGGCACCTTTCTGCTCAGACCTCCAGTGAAGGATGTAGTCCCTCCTTGGGATTTAACGCTGGTGCTTCAGGCCTTGACAGTTCCCCTGTTTGAGCCTGCAGCTTCTGTAGATCTTAAATTCTTGTCATGGAAAGCGGCTTTTCTTGTCGCTGTCACCTCGGCTCGAAGGGTCTCTGAACTACAGGCCCTCTGTGTAAATCCCCCATACCTGACCTTTCACAAGGATAGAGTTTACCTCAGGACCAATCCCTCCTTTCTTCCCAAGGTTGCCTCTGAGTCAAATATTAACCAGTCCATCAACCTTGCCGGTCTTTTTTCCTAATTACCATAACAAAGGGGAATACAAACTACACTCATTGGATATACATAGACAACTTCGCTTCTACATCCACAGGACATCTGGTCATAGGAAATCTGATCAGCTGTTCGTGCCCTTTGCCAAATTTAACTTCGGTAAATATGTGTCTAAAGTCACACCGTCTAGATGGATTTCACAGTGTTTCCTTTTAGCATATGAAAGTTCGGGCAGGCCCGCACCTCAGGGAGTCCATGCCCACTCTACTCAATCTATCTCTGCCTCTGGGGCTTTTAGAGCTAGAGTCTCTTTGGATGATATTTGCTCGGCAGCCACTTGGGCTTCATCTCATACTTTTATCAATCACTATAAATTGGACATTATCTCCAGAGGGAGAGCATCCTTTGGCTCTGCAGTGCTCCGGAACATCCTTCCATGAAGGCCGCCCAAGATTCAGGTAGCTGGGGACTCTGTCCCATAGGTTGCTGCACAAATGAAGTTAACTACTTCAGATTAAGAAGTTATGTACTCACCATAACGTTCCATCTGAGTAGGTAAACTTCATTTGTCAGCAACCGTCCCTCCCTCCTGCCCCCTCACTTGCGAATGTCTTCATACTCAGTTCCATGGGTTTTACCCATTTTATCTTGAGATTAATAATTTTATAGCAGTTTCTGCTGTTGGGCAAACTTGACCTGAGGTCAGTCAGGGTTGGCAGGGGATTATGGGTAGGGGGAGGAGCTTGGAGCTCGGATCTAAAGCTGTTGAAAACTGCCGGCTCGGATCCGAGGAAGGATCCGATTCCCATAGGTTGCCGCACAAATGAAGTTTACCTACTCAGATGGAACGTTATGGTGAGTACATAACTTCTTATTTGTAAGCATGGAGTTTTTAATGACTTCTTCCGTAAGTCATTTTGACATATTCTTACACAGATGTGATTGATGCTTTAGACAAATGTGACTGATTTGTTAGACATATTTTTCTTTGCTTATGTAATATATCCAGATTTAATGATGGTCTTTGACTCTGTACCGCATTCACCTTTACTCCAAACACTTTCTAAACTTGATAAACTGTTTTGTGTTAAGGTGAATCTTCAGCTAATTATATAATTGTAAATGCCAAATGTTCATAATATGCTTTCTATACAAAGGATGGTCGACAGAGGAGTCCCATATGGCTGTGTTTTGGGGCCTTTTGCATTCTACATATTTATGACCACTTTTCCAAATACAGATGGTATATGGATTGGGGAATTTGCCAGAAAACACTATATAGGTAGTGTTGTCACAAACCTGGCATGCCACAAAACTTAATGTCTGGACTTGCGTGGTTCTTAAGCAGTATTGTGTTTTTTAACACCAAGAAATACCCTTTTTATTATTTCTTGGAAGCTTAAGCAGTGAATATCTGTTCCCAGATAATACTTTCTTTTGGGGGCATATATAGGACCGTGGAGTAACCTTTGGTAGGCCACTAAAGTTTTGATGCAAAAATGAATGTCAGAAGACGTTATGACATTGAGTGGGAACTTGAATACAGTTACTTCAAAGGAGCCTAGCATGGAAAACAAGTTTTATTCATTGACTAGGCCACACATTTAGTGTTACGGAATAAGGTCTTTAAGGGATCTGAACTATCACAAGAGGCTGTTTAAACTTAACCTGTACTCTGTAAGTAGGCTAGAGGTGATCTGTCAGTAACATATACTGAGAATTTAGCAGTGTTACAACCCTACCTGTGTTGAAGAGAATGATAAAGGCCTGACTGGAACACACACAACTTGAGTTAGATTAATTGTTCAGGCTCTGGGACAGCCAGTGGGGTGGGGTATGGGTGTGGGGTTGCTGAACAAGTGACTGCAGCTCAACCTGGAGGATGTTGTGATTCTTGAACAGCTCTCCTGCCACTCCCATGTTGCACATGGAAGCCCAAAGCACAGAAAGCAGGTGCTAGTACAGGGAATGACCTACATTGTCATTAATCATGCTGATGATAGTGCTTGCCTTCACATTTGTGGGAATGCACATGCCTGGTGATGCAAGTGTGCACAGCCCACCATGGGTGGGAATAGTGTTGAACAGAAATGCATCTATTAGATGACGGAAAGCTTCTGGAAAGATGGCCATGCATCTTGTAATTCCTCATCTAGAGACAAGCACGATTGTTGAGCTTACAGCCCATGTCTGGAAGGGCTAATCCAAAATTAGCTAGAAAAAGGGGACAAAGGTGTACGCCACTGTGGGAGTGGGCAGAGGGACCAGATGTGAGCATGAGCGCAAAGCTCCCCCGGGGCTGCCTGAATGACTGCTTCCACTAGACACCTTGCCCTGTACTGTACTAGCTACTACATCTGTAGCATGAGAATGGACTGGGGTGAGTCTCATTAAGGGTAGGATTAATAGTTGGCAGGCTAGGAGACAAAAAGAAAGCAAAAAAAAAAAAATAGCTCTGTAACTGGGGGTGGTGACTTTTCTCTCATCATTTGGGAACCAGAAATAAAGTACTGGTAGAATGTAATCATCATAACACTAAAGTATTTTACTTCACTCAGGGTAGGTCATGTTTGGAATCAAGTTCCGTAAGTTTAATAAACTTCAAGAAACAGCTAGACTTCTGGTTTGGCACAGTACCAAACTGTGTTGTTCTAGGTTGCAAACTCCAAGAAGACCTTTTTTGGTCTTTTTTCTCTCCCTTAATTATATTGTAAAATTTTATGCAGGTGGGAGGATACTAATTAAATTTTGGTCTCCAAATTTGCTGCGTTTGAGTTAATGTTCGAATACCTTTCTCTGTGCATACAGTCTTTATAGAGCTGTAATTGTAGAGAGGAATGACTAGTATACATTGCATTGCTCAGTTACCTTGAGACTCTGATTTAATCATCTTTGTTAATTTACTGCCTTTGGCTTGCTGATACATAAAAACAGGACATCAGAGAGCTTTCTTGAGTGACTTCACAGAAAGCCACCCACACACTTCATGTCATACTTAACAAAACATACATTTTTAGGGCAGCATTGAGCAGAGCTTTCCCTTTGCCATATAAGGGGAAGATGCTGTCAGTATAAGAATCTGTGTTGGGAATGATTACTCTCTAGTGCTGTAGTAAAATAGCTACCGTTGTCAGCTTTTGGTAATACATTCTACATGGAATAAAAAAATACATGACAATTTCTGTATTTGAATTTATATGGCATAAGTGATTATATTTATTAGTATAGGAACACACGCTTGCAGTTATGTCACCTGTTCACTGATATGAATTCTGTGTGTTAACACCTGTCTTTATTTGTTTTTCAGATCTCAGTTGCCCCCTGAGAGATGCAAATAGCAGGAAGATATCCAAACTTACTGTCAAGGTAAAGAAAACAGTATTTTTTGAAGTTTTAAGACTGACAGTGTAGCTGCATCAAACTATCTTCTCCCAAGAAAAAAACAACTCATAGAAACATATATTCATTCCACAAGAGCCTTTTGTATTTGTTGGTAGACAGCTATATTTCACTTCTTCTCTGATTTATATCACATTACTTGCACACAACTGGAGGAAAATGGTTGTAACCAATCTTTTTTTTTTTTTTTTTTTTTTTTTTTTTTTTTTTACTTAAACTGTGTTGTTTTGTGTGGAGCACTGATCTTTACAACAGGCATCCAGTTAAAACCAGCTACTAGATTTCTTAGGATTGTGTGAGTGGATTAGCAAATCTAGAAGTCAATTTTAAATTATAAATGAAAACCTGACATCCATCCTTTTGACTACATAAGATAGTCTTCCCACTTTCCAGAAAAAAAATTGAGAAGTATTGTCATTGTAGATGCATGGAATGTCTGTTTCTCTACATGAGGGTCTTAGCTTGTTGGGCCTATACAGAAACAGAGCTGTCTGGGCCTGACTAACAAGTCACACCATGTTGCACACTTGGAGGATAGCTGCTGCAGACCTATTATTCCATATTTAATCTGTCTTTCATCTTTTTGAAGTCTGACAAACTGTACATTACAAGCATAATTTCAGTCACTACCTTCCTGCTTTCTCTCCATTGCTGGAGAATGCAGGAGCTTATAAAAACCTTATGGAAGAGAAAGAATCTCTTATTGCTGCATTAATACAGTCACTCTTCCAGTTCATCAAATTTCTGGATGTCCTTTGTATCCCTCCATTGTTTTACTCAGGATCTTCATGCCGTTGAAGAATAAAAAGGACTCTTTCAGGCATCCTTCTCACTTGATACGTCTTGAGTGCAGTTTGGTTTCTCCTTCCATCCTAGTGGGAATGCAGCTGTTCTGAAGCTGTATGCCCATTTGTAACCAGAACTACTACTTTCTTGCTACACTAACCAGTACACTAACTGTGAAACCGTCATATCTAAACTTGGGACCTTTCTTAGCAAATTTGAGAGTGGAATTTCTTTTTTTTTTTTTTTTTGGAAGCACATGTATTTTTGGGTTACATGTGGCCTGTTTAGGTGTGTGATGTGATGTGATGGGCTATGCTAGGAGAAAATGTTTAGCCTACTGAGTCCAACAACTTTTTTTCTGCTTCTCATGCAGTTTGGATCTCAATCATGACTTTATTTGGCTACTCTCTACCCCTGCTGCCTGACAGCCATCAGACCTTATGTCATTCAGTTAACCTAGTTTTTCTGATCACTACGTGAGAGCTGACTGAGAGGGATCATCATCCAGGTAGCCTTCAGTGATGGTTTGACCAATTTTTCATCTTTTTCCTGTTCCTCTCCTCTTGTGCACCTAACGAGGTGCCAGGGAGAGGCATGCAATGGGCCGTCTGTGAAGGGTGTCCTGTCACTTCTGCAGTGGGTGCTTCCTTCAAGCAACCTTGCCCCTGCCCTTCACTGCTAGATTTGTGTTCTGTCTCCAGACCTCATCAGGGTGATCACACCACCCTTTGTGCTTCCTAGTTCATACAGACCCCTCCCTCTCACCTGGAGAGGCGGGTAGATCATGCTGCTTCACTTGCACTTTGCTCCTCCTCTCCCCTGCCTGACTCCTATACAATGCCTAGGCTGCTAATTGAACCCTGGTTCCATGAGGTAGCTATTAGAGCTTCATAGTTTCATAGATATGCACTTGGCTAATGATCACAAGGGCCTTTTTAAGCCTAGCAATGCATTCTAAATTAGTCAGGAGAAGGATACAAAAAACTTTCCACAGCATTGGATATACCATGGAACACAGTGAAGACAGTCATCAGAAGGTGGAAAAAATATGGGACAACAGTGACATTGCAAAGAACTGGACGTCCCTCCAAAAGTAATGAAAAGATGAGATGAAAACTGGTCAGGAAGGCTGCTAAGAGACCTACAACAACACTGAAGGAGCTGCAGGAATTTCTGGCAAGTACTGGTTGTGTACTACATGTGACAATAATCTCCCGTATTCTCTGTATGTCTGGAGTATGGGGTAGGGTTGCAAGACGGAATCCTTTTCTTACACAGAAGAACATCCAGGCCCAGCTAAAATTTGCAAAACAGTACATCATGCCTCCCAAAAGTATGTGGGAAAAATGTGTTATGGTCTGATGAGGCCAAGGTTGAACTTTTTGGTGTAAAAGCAACACTTCGCATCACCAAAAGAACACCATCCCCACGGTGAAGCATGGTGGTGGCAATGTCATGATTTGAGGTTGCTTTTCTTTAGCTGGAACTGGGGGTTTAGTCAAGGTGGAGGGAATTATGAACAGTTCCAAATACCACTCATTTTTGGCCCAAAACCTTCAGACATCTGCTAGAAAGTTGAAGATGAAGAGAAATTTCACCTTTCAACATGACACTGACCCCAAGCATACATACAAATCAACAAAAGAATGGCTTCACCAGAAGAAAATTAAGATCTGATGTTGTTAATCGTCACCTAATCCTTGACAGTGAGTTTGGCTCCGATCCCTTGGAACCGACCCGGCCATATCTTTCAGCCCAAGCTCTCCAAACTCTCGAGCTAGGCTCTACCCATAATCCTCCTCACAGAGATCACCACAGATCTCATTTGCCACTTCGCAGACCAGATGTGTTCATTCCATCTCTCAAACTTTGGCAGTTAAGTTGTGTTTTTCAAATTTCTTCTTAAACTTTCTACCTTTCTTAGTGATTTTTTCTCTCAGTACTTCTACCTGCTCCTCCTCCCTTCTAATTAGCTTCATTTCTTTTCCATTACCATTGGTAAACTGTCCCTTACCATAGTTGGTAAATCTTTCTTTTTTACCGTATTACTGATAAGGTACATCTTAATACCATATCTGGTATTAATTTCCTTTCTCTTTATCTTTTTCCTTTACTTAAAAATCTTTCTTGTTTCCTTTTGCTTATCACCGATAATGGCGGACCAAAAACAGTCTCCCTCAAAATCTTTTAAGGGCACCTTGGGATTCAAGAGGTGTAGAAAGTGCGAGGGTAAAACCCCCAATTCAGACAGGCACACGCTATGTGTCTACTGTCTTGGCAGGATTCACCTGCCAGAAAATTGTGTGATTTGTCACAGGTTCTGTACCCGAACAGTGTCTGAGAGAAAAAACAAGCTAATTTTGAAAGGATACACACACACACAACGAAGAAACCAGATAAAAACACTGTCAGTAAATGGAAGAACAAGACACCACAACCTTCTTTAGCGCTTTTGTCCAATTTAATAAAATATGAACTTCATCAGAAATAACACCCATACTAATTACATTTAAATAGCTATCATATCACATGTTACTACATAAACCAATGAAATGTAATGTACACGCCATACTTGTCATGGTTTGCAAAATGTTTTAAATCACAAACTGTTTTAAAAATAATTTAAATTAAAATTTGGTGCTTTATAACTTTTGTGCTTGTAAAAAGCACTTAATGTTTATCATATCGTTTAATCCAGGAAGCTGATCTGCATTTAACAAAATTTGCCATAAAGTTTCTTTGCATTCTAAAAGAACTTTGAAATCTCTTATAAAAATGTCATTATTAACACTCTGGTGTAAAAAATGAAAACTTTTTAAAACTAGGGCAAGTCACCAAATGTTTTGCCAATACATTAGACATATCTTTTTTGCGTATGGCCAAGATGTGCTCGTATATGCATTTATTCAATGCTCTTATTGTTTTTTCTATATAAAAATGTTCGCAGGAAATACACATAGCTGAATAAACTACATTAGTTGTTTTACATATGTAATGTCCCTTGCCCAAAGCAACTTTATTCATATGTTTAAATATTACTGATGTAGTCCCAGTGATATATCTACACTGTTTGCATGTCACACAAGGGAAGGTGCCAACATTAAAACATGTTTTTCTCTCTTCATTCCTATACAAAGCACCCCTCTCCAAAATAGTCTTGATGTTAACCACCTTTTTATAAGTGAAAACAGGTGAATCGCCAATGATTCTACTCAATTCTGTATTACCCAACACCACTTTCCAATTATTTAGGATGGTGTCTTTAATGTATACCATCTCATTGGTAATCGGAATTGGAAAGGCCAAAGAGTAATCATTTACTTTTGTGGTTGATTCTAGTTTACGATGGACCTGGTCATCAGCTTGCTTTAGAATAGGGCAAGCTTTGTGTGATCTGAGACCTATGACCTCATTGATTATGCCATTTAACCAAGTTAAGTCATAACCCCTTTGTACAAAAAAAAACACTGAGTTTGTGAATTTCCCACTGAAAAATCTCATCACTAGTTAAACGACTAAGTCTAATGAATTGTCCTTTTACAACTCCACGTTTCATAAATGCTGGATGTAAACTATCTTGGTGTAAGTATTGGTTGACAAATGTGGACTTCCTGTAAATACTGCTTTCAGAATTTAAACTATCATAATTGAAAGCTAGATGTAAATCCAAAAAAATGCTGTCATCAAAACTTCCCACAGTAAATTGCAAAAAATTAGTAGAGCTATTCAAATGTTGAACAAATGTCAAAAAGGTTTCTACATCCCCTTTCCATAAAAAAATCAAATTGTCTATGTAACGTTTATAAACTAAGATGTTTTCAGCTAAAGAATGGGTGGTAAGAAGCCTAATCTCCCACATTGCCATCACTAAATTGGCAAAACATGGAGCCACCCTAGACCCCATTGCAATGCCTGATATTTGTTGAAAAAATGTATTTTCAAATGTGAAGAAATTGTTCTCTAATACAAGGTCCATCAAGGTACAAATTGTGCTGACAAGATTGTTTTCAAAGTCACTATATTGACTCAGTCTCTTAAATATTCAATACCTATGGTTTGGTCTGTACAAGTGTAAAGAGAAACAACATCTAATGACACAAATTTAACAGACATTTCTAATTTGTCCAATTGGCTCAATGATTCTAACAGACGCCATGAATCTCTTGAATAAAATTTTGAGTTCTGCACAATGGTGTTCAGAAGTTTGTCCAGCCATATGGAAATCGGTTCAGTCTTTGAAAAACTGGCAGACACTATAGGTCTAAAAGGAGGATCTTCCCTGTTTTTCTGTACCTTGGGAATACCAAGTAGTGTCGCCAATTTAGGATGTTCAACTAATTGGAAGTTGTAAATGGAAGTTGTAAATGGAATAATCTATATTCCCTTGACTGAACAAATCAAACAAACAAGTGTCCAATCTTAGAAAACTTTGTGTGATATAATCTACTGTAACTCTTTTGTAACAGGTGTCATCGTTTAACAGGGTTTTTAATGCTGCACTATAATCTGTAGACCTCATAACTACAATAGTGCCACCCTGGTCAGCTTTCATAATACACCAACTTTCGTTTTTTGCCAGATTGTCCAATGCTGATTTTTCAGTAGAAAGGAGATTTAATTTACCATCATGAAACCCCCTTAGTTTTCTAAAATCTTGCTCACATAGCTTCCCAAAAACCATAAGTGTAGAATTTAAAAGTGGATTATATGTGCTTTTTCTCTTAATTTCAAATTCTCGTGGTTCAGGTCTAGCAACTCCTTCAAAAATATACTTTAAGTTTCCTTAACTATAATTTCAAATCTACTATCAATCTAGATGTATTCACAGTGTTAGATGGAATAAAGGAAAAACCCTTTTTAAGTACAGAAATCATATCGTCTGACATGACATCACCAGTCAAATTGTGCACATTGATGGAAATGTCTAGTTCTTCTTGCACCCCTTGCCCTTTCCCTTGCTCCTTGTTTGGACCTTCCTGGACCATCTCGGAGTATTTTTGTTGCCTGTCTTGTCCATTAAAAAGGACCAGATTTATTGACGGCAGAAACTGCCTGTGCAAACGAAGTGGAGGCTGTAACATTGTCTGTATGAGTGCTTCCACTTCTTCCATTGTCATTTGCAGGACACACCACTGAATCAGTACCATTACTAACTACATCCAAATTGTTCACTTCCACACCATTGGTACCACTGTGGCTTGAGGCGCCTTTGTTGTCCTTAAACAATTTTACTGAATAAGCTGCTTTAGAAGAATAAGCAGCAAGATCTCTCTTGAGCTTCCCCTGTTTTCTCAAAATGACTGAAGCTCTATGTCTCTCCAGTTTGGCATTAATACCAAAATATAAGGATGACAAAGACCCAAATGCTTCGGAGGCCCTAATTTTATTATCTAGAGTCTCCGTTTGCTTTTTCAAAAGTACCATTTTAGCCTTGTAATGTTCAATTAGCATGTTCATATACGCGAGTCCTGTAATGTTGAAAAGTTCAACCAACTGAGTATAAAGCATGTGTCTCCTTACACAACACAGTTAGGAAATTTGAACACACTCAGGCCAAAGGGTACGCACTTTAAATTTATATTTTCTTCTAAATAAAATATTTCCAACTGCAACAAAACTATTTTAGTGCAGAGTCTTTTATTGAAAAATGTCATTTTTACAGTTCGTAAACTCATCAGGACTAGACGGAACTACAGTGTCACCTACTTGACTAGCTCCTGTCCCATTTTTCGTACTATGAAATGGATTGGAAGTCTCTCTTTGAAAATATTTTCGGTGATGCCATCTGAACCACCAGCAATACTTAATCCACACCTGTTTACTTTAGAGGAAGAGTTGGCGTTCGCCGACGCCACTGAAACCACCATGCTTGAAACAATGCCCACTTTGCCAGTAATGTCATTTCGCTTGCTTCCTGGATTGACACTCAAACTGTTGGAAACACTCCCGTTCCCCAACTGACGAGCCAGAGCCTCGAGAATAGCCTCTGAGACAGTGTTGGTGATCAATTCACTGAAACTTGTCCCCGACTCAGGAACAGGATGGGTGCTGAGGTTGAGCAAAGTCTCCTGACTTGAATCTTCTATTGCCATAACCGACCAGCCAAAACTTTAGTGATAGACACACAAAACGAAGAAACCAGATGAAAACACTGTCAGTAAATGGAAGAACAAGACGCCACAACCTTCTTAAGCGCTTTCGTCCAATTTAATAAAATGTGAACTTCATCAGAAACAACACCCATACTAATTACATTTAAATAGCTGACAATCATATCACATGTTACTACATAAACCAATTAAATGTAATGTACACTCCATACTTGTCATGGTTTGCAAAATGTTTTAAATCACAAACTGTTTTAAAAATAATTTAAATTAAAATTTGTTGCTTTATAACTTTTGTGCTTGTAAAAAGCACTTAATGTTTATCATATCGTTTTATCCAGGAAGCTGATCTGCATTTAACAAAAGTTTACAAGCACAAAAGTTATAAAGCAACAAGTTTTAATTTAAATTATTTTTAAAACAGTTTGTGATTTAAAACATTTTGCAAACCATGACACAAGTATGGTGTGTACATTACATTTCATTGGTTTATGTAGTAACATGTGATATGATTGTCAGCTATTTAAATGTTGTAATTAATATGGATGTTTCTGATGAAGTTCATATTTTATTAAATTGGGCGAAAGTGCTAAAGAAGGTTGTGGCGTCTTGTTCTTCCATTTACTGACAGTGTTTTTATCTAATTTTGAAAGGACTTTTAAAATCTCCTGTTGAGGCCATCTGTGGTTCCAAGGAGAAATTTAGTATTGCAGAAACATCCACCCATGGTTCGAAGAAAAGATCATCCTCTGTTCCAAGTGCTTTGGAACCGACTAAGAAAATTTCAAAAACTTCCTCGGCGCCGAAGAATTCATCGGCACCAGAGGGCCTATCTACACTAACAAAATTGGCTTCGGAGCTGATAGCCTCCACATAAGTACCAACAGATCAATCGGTACCTAAACAACTGGGGCTGCCTGTGCTCCCAAGAACTTCCTATTCCCCTTCTGTGGACCCTTTCAGAGAAACCCCATTTGTTTAAGTGAGACAACCCAGATCTCCCTCCATGGCATTGTTGAGGTGCACTAAGAGTCTATCGCAAGCTGATATCATGAGGCTAGTGGATCAGCTACTTGTGGTCAGTGGATTACCTTCAGTTCTGAGCTAAACCGGCATCAAAACTGTGTCCTATGACCCCTTCATACCCTCCTCCTCCAACTCTAGATGAGGCTTTGGAGCCTTTGATTCCAATACTGCCAGCTCCGACTGACTCTGCTCTGATAGCCTTTTCGTCTTCAGTTCCAAGAACCGTCTTGAATATCTCTGAGCCTTCGGCACCCAAAACCACCTGGGGTCGGGACACTCTGATCGGGTCCGAGATGCATGGTATTTTTTCGGTTCCTTCAGAGCCTTCTGTGCCTCTCTGTGCCTCAGCCCTTGTTGTGTCGACCCAGGCTCCTGTTCCAGAGGTGGTCTCCTCAGTGCGGGGTGTGTCTATTTCGGTTCCGGGCTCCCATTTCTCTGTGGCGTGACCTGCCTTCTGGATGATGGAGAACACATTATCCGTTGTGGATTCTCAGTTCTTGTCATCCTTGTCGGGACATGCATCATCTTCGTCTCAACCTGAGCTACAATTAGTTTCACTCCCTGGACAGAGGGCACAAAAGTCTCAGGTGATTCCACTAGTAGTTTCCTCTTTAGAAACTTCCCCGGCACATCCCTCGAGGAAGTCCCTGTGAAGAAGTGCAAGAGGAAGCACCTGGACTCCCCAGTAGAGTCTTACACGGAAGATTGTTACTTTGATGAGGGGGAAGGTTCCCCCAGGTCACCCACTAATGATGTTAATGATGAGAAGATTAAAGTTTTGGAATGGCCCTGCCAGAGCCCAGACCTAAATCCAATAGAAAATCTGTGGGGTGTCCTGAAGAGGGCTGTGCACAAGAAATGCCCTCACTCTCTGACAGATTTGAAGTGCCTTTGCAAGGAAGAGTGGGCAAATATTGCCAAGTCAAGATGTGCCATGCTGATAGACTCCTACCCAAGAAGACTGAATGCTGTCATTAAAGCAAAAGGTGATTCAACAAAGCATTAGTTTAAGGGTGTGCACAGTTATCCAACCAGCTTATTGTACGTTTTTTATTTTCTATATTTTTTCCCCCAACAGATTTTTCACTTGAATTGTAAAGGTGGGAAATGTTTTGAAATGATTTATTATAGTGTCATTTTTTTATATCACAAAAACCTGGCATTTTAACAGGGGTGTGTACACTTTTTATATCCACTGTATGTCAACTCTTCCTGGAGAACATGTGCGTCAGTGGGAGAGTATGACTGCACAGAATTTGCAATCATCTGCAAATTAAGTCATTCAGAGGCCATTGACATTGGCCTTTTCTTCAGAGAAGTCAATCCCAAAAAAGGGAGTGGTCCCAGGACTAATGCCTGAGGGACTCCAATTGTGACTGCCCTCTTTGTAGAGGTGGACTCCCCAATTCTAACTTCCTTGGTCCCTTCTTAGAGCCAGATTGCTATCCATCAGATGACTTAAGGATTTATACCCATCTTCTTGAGTTTATTAACAGTGCCCTAGTGGTGTGTGATGAAATGATGTAGCACCATTTGTGCCAGGGAGAGTAGGAAAGTGCATGTGTAACAAATGCCAGCATAGCTAGCTGGAGATTTGCAAAGAATGTTATTTGACTGTCATCAAATGTCATTTTATGGCATTTGACTATTTGAGTATCATATAGACTTCTTAGGGGAGACTTATCCCTAGCCTGCAGAGCAATCCAAGACCCACACCTAATGAACTTACTGCATATCTTTAAATCAAATGGGTCTAGGGCTACGGATTCTAAGCACTTGAATATGGCCTGTGACTTAAATAGGGCATGCTGGAGGGACAGATTTATCTTCCAACGACTGCCACATATTTGAAACAGGCTAGCAATTCATGTGAAACAAAGCACATCTATGACACTGTTCAGGAGGAACCTGGACAAGTGGATGGGGCACCATAAATTCTTACCAGGATAGTGTCCACAACCCTACTGGACATGGGCAGTCATCACTAAATGCATTATTGGGTATTGACCAGCACTTCTATGGTATTACATTGGGTTGAAACGGCTAGGCTTAAAATAACCTTTGGTTCAATAGCCTAGTAATCTCCTATGATAACACTGATTTATAGAAATGCTTGTATTAAAAATGTATTTGTAAAGTTGTTTTAAAAATGCATTAGCAGTGGGTTTTTCTGGACAGAAAAGTGATGTACATGCATATTGGTATTATAAATGATTAAATGTATATGTTTTCACAGAGAATTCTGAAAGGGAAGAGGTTAATCTCAGCCCAGCTAATTTTGAAAAATAGGTTGAAAATGAAATGGGTTGGTTTAGGCCTTAAAGATTTTATCTTACAGGGCTAATTGCAGCCAGAGACAAAAATATCTGGGAAAAACAGGACACGGAATCTTACTGTATTGTCCTTAGGGGTGAACTGATTGCTACCCTGGAAGCATGGAAGTTTTTGAAATTGTTTTATAGCATTGAGATGCTGCAACTGATCTTAGCAAAGCTCAGGGTGTGTATTGTACCAGAGTCAGTTGAAAAAGATGTGATGTCATTGTATAACCAGGACTGAAATTATTCTTTAGATATTACTGAGAGATATTTCGGAACTCTTGTAGTAGCACTTTGGAACCTGACAGAAAAGATGTCAGATATTTCACACATCCATGCACCTTATCTTGCCTTGCTGTAGTAAGCAATTCAGCACTCATCATCTTGCCTTGTTTTAGTAAGTAATCAGGGAACAGTCATTTTTTAGTCGGTCGGGAAAATATAGTGAGATTAGTTTAGTATTATTTTTCTGCATCTGAGTGAATCTATACAACTGTTATTTTTTATAATCTCCTGTGATTGAAACTTTGGTGTTCTAACTTAGATATTCAGTATTCTCATGTTTTCTATTTAATTATCATTAACTATTTCCATACCTTTCATTGTGACTGGTCCTTTAGAGAATAATTTTAACATCTTGAGAGTACTTATGCTTATTTTAGTGACACTGTGGACACTCCTGAAAGCTTTGCTGCATTGCTCAGACTTTACCATTTGTATTAGTATGTGTGTTAGTTCCAGTGTTGGGAGGTTTCTTGTGTCTATATTGATCATTTCCATGATAAGTCTTTGCATATGTGAATAGTGAGACTTACAGATGTTCTTCGTGTTTCACTGTTGCAGTCATCACATTTGGGTTATCTGCCTGCAGGTAGCCCTCAGTCGGCCCGATTACCAGAGTCTTGGGATTTCTGCGTGGGATGCTGTCGCCTCATCCATGATGTCAGGTCTTCAGGGGTATAAGACATGTAGTCAACACCATTACATCAGCTTTTCTTGCCGCGTGGAAGCCTGAAGCAGAAGCAGTTCACAAGTGCTGGTCGGCAGCTACCTGAAATTTTCGTTTTATGAGTTTCAAACCTGAAGTCTTCCAAAGCTAAGTACCCCGTTGGGGATCATTTTTTCTTGCTCTAACCAATGTCAGAAAAAGTTAACAATTGTCTTGCCTGTGGAAAGCAAATACCTTACAGAGATTTTCATTCTTATTGCATCACCTGTTTAGGCCCAGACCACGACGTCCCTCGCTGTCGGTTTTGTGCCTTGTTCAACGCCCGAACTGTTCATCGGGCTATTTTTGTTTTTAAATTCTTTCGCTCTCATTGTCTGTATTCCAAAATGGCTTCGGTAAGCCGTCCGACTACCTATCTTCCGAAAAAACACAAAGATAAAGACAGACTGCATAGGTCCAAAACTGCCGACGACGCTTTCATTAAGCTAGTCTGCCGTTACTCAGTGAGGCGCTTTCGCAACCCCTGTTACCCGCTTCTACAGATTCGCAGGCCTCTACTGAGACCCATTTGGAGTCCGTTATGCCCCGAGATGCTTCTTCGACTATGGAACCTGCGAATGTCTCTACCTTGGAATGGTCCAGAGCCGCTGTGCAGGCACCGGCTTCTGAGGGTCTATTCAGACCTTCCGATGTTCATATCAAACTGACTACTTCGTTAATGACTAAAGCTATTGAATTTCTTGAGTTCGCACTGCGCCTAGGAAACCGACCAAAGCACATTCTCAAGCTCCCATGCCACAGAAACAAATGCTTAGAATGGCTGAAGACCTTATTACTTTAATTTGGGGAAGCCAGCCTTCCCCCTCTAAAAGACAAAGAATTGATTTTCCTTCTGATTCTTCAGACCATGAGTCTGATGACTGACCCCTGTGATTACCAGGACATACCCTTATCTACCTATGAGAACTCAAATGCAGAGGATTCAGTTCCCTCAGACCCCCCTCCCCCTCAGAGGACCTTTCTTTCGGTGAAACCTTGCATATACCCTAAGAGAGCATTTCCGCTGGGAATGCTAGGACTACCCACAGTCCAAAAAGATACTCGGAATTTTTAGACTTGCCACAGCATAGGCCTCTATCTATTCCACCTGTCCTGAATATTGTAGATGATGTCTTCATGGAATCCAGCCTTACCTCTGATACTTTGCCACCTACTCCTAGAAAGCCTGACAGATACTACAGAGTTGAACCTCAACACAACACACTATAAAATTAACGAGCCAGAAAGGCAGCAAATGGAACAGTGGACCAAACCGGCTCACTGACTATCAAGAACACTTGTATAAAAACTTGTTTATTCATAAAAACCACACAATCCACTGAGTTTAGTGCTTTCTTTCCAACTGGAACTTCTTCAGAACTCAAATTACTCTAAAACATAAGATACTTAAATATGAAATTGTTAACATCACATGTTCATATGCCCCAGTAAAAATCATTTGTACTCTAAACGCTTTAATTTCAGCACAGGGAGTATGGATAAACCATCAAGACCTGGATGTTGAGTTGCATTTAATACTATTTGCCATTTAAGTTCAACCAAATTTAGGTGTTCATCCACTACCCTCCCTTGCATATCCTTAACCAACTTTTCCACAGCCATGAACTTGAAAGAATGAGTGGGATTATCTTTTAAGTATCTGTACAAAGCGTTACTCATTTTACAATTCTTAATATCTAAACAATGCTCATAAATACATTCATGTAACCTTTTCATAGTTTTCAATATGTAGAAACTAGAACATAGCGAACATTGTGCCATGTAAACAAAATTTTTGGTCTCACAATTGTACCTCCCCTTAACCAAATACGTAATGTTAGCTATTGTAAAATGATCACTGACCACAATAAATGGACATTGTGTACAACACCCACACTTCTATGTACCATTCGTCGATGTACTCGTACATTTAATAACCCTGCTAGTTTCCAGGAACTGTTTTATTGAACGTATTTATGAGCATTGTTTAGATATTAAGAATTGTAAAATGAGTAATGCTTTGTACAGACACTTAAAAGATAATCCCACTCATTCTTTGATGCATTAGAAGCATCTTGCAGGGCTGCTGTCACTGGGTCTGTTCTGAGAAGGCATGCGTGGCTGAAGGAACAAATCTTGCCAGACCATGTCAAGGCAAAATTACTTGATGCTCTATTAAACCAAGAATGTTTGTTTGGCTCTAAAGCAGAAGTTGTTCTTAAAAAGATGGAGGAAAAAGCTAAATCCATGCAAACTGTTAAAGATTTCTTACAGGTACAGCCATTTAGATTCAGTAGGTATTGGCCTTCAAAAAACTGGTCCTTTCCAGTCCCTTCCAAACCTTCTCAGCCAAAACCCAGGGACAACAGACCACAAAGACTACAGTCTCAGGGTATGCACAGGTCTAAACAATGGAGTGCTCCCTCCTCAAAAACTGGGAGTGGTAAGCCACCCCCCCCCCCGCCCCCAATGGAAGAAGTTCACAATGAATTGTCCTTAATCCTTCCCAGCCATGCCTAAGTACTTGCACTCCTAGGAGAAAAACTCGCCCTGCATGCAAAAACGTAGGAGTATATTACCCAGGACCGATGGGTCTTAAACATTGTATCCCAGGGATACAGATTCTATTTCCACTCTGTGCCAACCCCAAGAGGATTGCCAGACCTTCCTCCAAACCAGTGGACAATGGCCCAAAAGCAAGTACTTTCTCTTCTCAGTATCAGGGCTATTCAACCTGTGCCAGCAGAGCAAAGGGGACAGGGTTTTTACTCCAGGCTGTTCCTGGTGCCCAGGAAAGAGAACTCTTGGCGTCCTATTCTGGATCTGTCAACCCTAAACACCTTTCTGGTGGTGGCAAAATTCAAAATGCTTACACTCCAGCAGCCCCTTCCTATGCTAGCCAAGGACTCCTGGCTAGTCACCCTAGACTTAAAAGAAGCTTATCTGCACATCCCCATAAGGGAATCTTGCAGGAAATATCTATGTTTCAGGATGCACTATCAGTTCTCTGCACTTCCCTTTGGCTTATCTGCTGTGCCCAGGGTATTCACAAAGTGCCTTGCTCCAGCCATTGCTTACTGCAGGCAGAGAAATATTCAAATTTACCCATACTTGGACGATTACCTGATTCAGGCGGACAGTCAGGAATTGCTACTTCAGCACCTGACGTTAGTAGAGAGACTCTTAACTTCTCTGGGATATACCATCAACGAAAAGAAATCACATCTGGTACCAGCCAAAAGATTGTATTCCTAGGAGCAAGCTTGAACACAACTTCCCAGATGACATTCCTCACTCCAGAAAAGCAGGTTTGACAACTTATTTCAAACTACTGGCCACCCAAACCCTGCTATCTGCAAGAAAAATACTGCAAGCCCTAGGGTTCATGGCCTCGTGTATTTTACTTATTCCATTTGCAAGACTGCATATGAGGAAACTTCAGTGGTACTTAAAAAGTCTCTGGTTTCAACATTCCCAGGACCTGAAAACAGTGATTCCTATCATTCCTTGCCTAAGGATAGAGTTCCTTTGGCGGGCAGAGGCTTGCAACCACAACAAGGGACTCCCTTTCTCACAACCCCCCGCCATCCAAACTCTTACAACAGATGCATCAGACTGTTGCATGGGAGTCTCACAACCCCCCCCCACCGTCCAAACTCTTACAACAGACGCATCAGACTGTTGCATGGGAGTCTCACAACCCCCCACCGTCCAAACTCTTACAACAGACGCATCAGACTGTTGCATGGGAGGCTCACATGGCAGGCAAATGCCTTCAAGGCAGATGGAGCCCAGGACAAATTCACCTGCATATCAGTCAAAAAGAAATGTTAGCTGTACAGAATGCACTGACCTTGTCCTGCCAGGACAACTCCAGATAGGCATATACAACACCTCAGTTATGTGGTACATAAACAAGCAGGGGGGAACTCACTCCTACCTACTCTGCAGGTTAGCCATGGCTCTGTGGATTACAGCCTTAAGCAGCCAAGTGCACCTGCAAGCTCAATTCTTGCCAGGCAAACAAAATTCACTGGCACACGACTTAAGCAGAAATCTAATGGACCCACACTGGAACCAAACTCATTCAAACTTCTAATACACATGTGGGGGACACCAGAAATGGACCTCTTTGCGTCCCCCCAAAACTTTCAACTAAACAAATTTTGCAGTAGAATTCCCCACAACCAAGCTTGGAAAGTGGGTGCCCTATCCTTCACATGGGAAAACCTCTCAATCTATTCTTTTCCCCCTCTGCCCCTCCTTCCAAAAGTACTCCTCAAGATCAAACAGGATAAGCCAAGGATGATCCTTATTGCCCCAGACTAGCCACGCCAGCACTGGTACCCACTCCTACACAGTCTGACAGCAGTGCCACCCTGGCACCTACATCAAACCCCCTCTCTGCTTTCCCAGCAGGAGGGACAGATTTTGCATCCTCAGCTGCAAACCCTGAACCTGACAGCCTGGTTTACTCCCTGAATTCATCACCAGCAACCCTCAGCAAACAGGTGCTGGATGTTATCCTTGAGGCCAGGAAGCACAGTACTAGGAAATCGTATTCAGAAAAGTGGAATAGATACTGTTCTTGGAGCCAGTCTCAAGGGAAGGACACAGCCGTGCCCTCCTTGCCTCACATCCTAGATTACCTAGCAGAGCTGCTCCACAAAGTCCTATCCTTCTCGTCAATTAAGATTTATGCCTCTGCCATCTCAGCTCATTACAATACTGAGCCACCCCTCTTCTCTCACCCTCTGATCAAACAGTTCCTGAGAGGAGCGAACAATTTAAGACCCCCAAAGAGAGCTCCCACTCCTGCCTGGGACCTTAACTATTTACTAGAGAAGCTCACGCTTCCCCCTTTTGAGCCTGCTGCTACAGCAGAGTTAAAATTCCCCTCTTGGAAAACAGCTTTACTGCTAGCTATCACTTCAGCAAGAAGAGTGTCTGAGTTACAGGCCTTTATGGCTGTGGAACATTTTATTATCTTCCATGTGGACAGGGTTTCCTCAGGACTAACCCATCTTTTATGGCCAAGGTAGTATCCAGTGTGACTTTAAACCAATCCATCCTTTTGCCAACCTTTTTTCCTAATCCTCAGAATAAAGGGGAAAGGATCCTGCACTCCTTGGACGTGCACAGACAGCTCAGGTTCTACCTTGACCAGACTAAACCTTTCAGAAAATCTGACCAGCTGCTAGTCAGCTTTGCTATAGGGACAGAGGGCAAGGCTCATTCGGCTAGGGCTACTTCAACCTCTACAGCTTTTCTCAGGGGAGTCACCACCAGGGACATCCTGAAAGCTGCAACCTGGAGTTCTGTACAAACCTTCACCAAGCATTACCACTTATCTTTTTTAAATCCAGAGCTGGGTTTGCCACAGCAGTCTTACAAGGCCTGCTAGCCAGCCCTACTACTTCTTGACTGCCTCCACCCTTCCTCAGCTTTGAGAATCGACCTAAGTGTGATGACTGCAACAGTCAAACATGAAGAACAAAGTACAGTTGTGTACACGTACCATAAATATAGATGTTCGAGTGTATTCACTGTTATAGTCCTGGTTACCCACCCTCCAGTTCCGTCTTTCTATACTTTCTGCCTATCCTCTTTTTTGCCCATATCTTATAGAAATGGTATTTACTTTTTACTGTAAGTGCTCCACATCATTTGATTGCATCCTATTTTGGGGGCTCCTGACATCTGAGGCAAGAAAAACTGATGTAATGGCGTTGGCTGCATGTTTTATACCCCTGACGATCTGACATCATGGATGAGGCGACAACATCCGACGCAGAAATCCCAAGACTCTGGTATTCGGGTTGACTGAGGGCTACCTGAAGACAGATAACCCAAGTGTGATGACTGCAACAGTGAATAAACTTGAACATCTACATTTATGGTAAGTGTAAACAACTGTACTATCTGTAATTTTCAGGGTCTGTAGGTGGCCCAACTTTGTGAGTGGGTTGACTCTTGCTGTTCTCCGTTTGAGACATGAAGCCGATTTGGAGGCCACAGTTAAATTGCAATTCCAAAGGGCCTGGTAGTCATGTTTCATGCTATTTATAAGGCATCCTGGGATGTTGTATAGGACCACTGATTCAGTGTTCTTGGCCTTGGAGAGAGCATTGAGAGACCTGTCCCTAATGATAGTGGGGGAGTTACATTTGATGGTATTTCCTGTGGAAAGGTTTGGGGAGAGAGTAGGGTAAAGTTAGAGCTGAATTTGATAGCCAGTAGTTTTGCTATATCTTCTGGATCAGTATAGGTGGTTCCATTAACAATGAGCTCTGCACACAATTGTGTATTGCCTTTTGAGGTTACAAACATAGCTAAAGAATGCCTTGTGGTTGTCCTTGCCATGGGAGGCCAAATTTACCTCAAATTTGACTTTGGTAGACTTTAGTTGTCCACTGAGTTGTTTGTTTAGTTTGATCAGAGTGCTTTTATCCTGCTGGGTGCTACACCACTTAGTTTTTGCCATGATTGTCTTCCTTCTGTTATACAGCCTATTGACTATGTGATTCCATAACGGATAGTTTTTTTTTAGTTATTTTTGCACTTCTTCCTGGTGAGTACAGCTGCCTCTATGCAGTCATTGTTATGTGTGTATAAAGTTTCTGTGAACAGTTCTGTATAGGCAGTAGTGTTCTCAGGGTTTATGGGGTTTGACATTTTGCCAGGTTATCACTTAATATTAGGAAATTAGACAGAGTAGCTCCTGAATATTCTAGGGTTGGCTGAGGTTCCAGATTTTTTTTTTACTTCCATCTTGTGGTCTGACCTTACCAGAGAAGACATTACAGTAGTGGGTATGCGGCACACTCTCATATTAGTGAGGACCATATCCAGTATGTTATATTGGTCAGTGTATTGACTATCTGGCTAAGGGAGCTTGTGTTTACAAAATTTAGGAATCTCTATGACTGTATATTTGGTGTTGTATATGATTCCCAGTTAATAATGGGGTAATTAAAGTTGCCCATGAATATGGTGTTGAGTTGGATGGTGAGTGTTTCCAGCAAGTTTGAATACTTTTTATGGGTTTCCTGGGTCATAGAGGGAGACCTCTAGCTTGCAAGGAGGTGGCATCCCTCTGCATCCTGGAGCCAGGCTAGCCTGACTTTTATTGTGGAAAAGTTCTTACTTCAGTTAATTGAAACACTGATGCCTACTAAATGTTTGTATAGCCAACATGTAATGACCCTGGTCCTGCTGTAGTAGCAAGCTTTATTTTTTTTTGTTTTTGGAGCACAGTGTGAAGTACTGCTGTACTTGTTAGTAATTCAGCTAGACAATTCTCTAGACAGAGGAGAGGGAGAGAAAGAGAGAGACGTGTGGTCTAACAGCTTGTCTTGCTATACAAGGAAAGGCAAACATTTTAAAGTACCTGGAGAGGTGATCTTTAGGAGTGTTTTTTCAATCTCAGGCCTTTGCTGGAGGCAGTCAAAAGGCTAAAGAGACAGGAAGCGCAAAATTCAAAGCCTTCTATAGGCAGGCTTGTCTATAAAATGGCCTCCCTTTTCCTCCTGTGTAGTAAATTCTCACCCTTGACTAGTGAGGGCTCAAATTCATACCCTTTCGTTTAGGGGATGATTGGGGGTCCCGAGAGATGTGTGTGCTTGGCTGCTGTCTTTGGTACAGTGCATCCCTGTGTGTTTTCAGTGTTCATGCCCTGAATGGCTGAAGCATGTCCCTGCCGTGAATGGCTGAAGCATGTCCTTGCTCATCTGAATTCTGAGAGCAGTTCCTTGAGTCACCTAGCCACAGCTTGATGTTCAAAGGGGCAGAGTGTCACTACTTTAATTCAGTAGGGCTGTGTTTCATTGGTTGAGGTGGGTTCAGCAAGTTCTGCAACTCCAAAATTTGTTGTTCAGGGCCTAGACTTAGGGCAATTGTTGGAGGTCTGATTGCTGCAAAAAGGCACAATTTGCATACCTGAATTGATGCAAGTCCTGGGTCCATTAGAATCTTTCAGTTCTCTACAGTTTTTCAGCCATGTCCCCATTAATCAGTCTTCAGCTACCTGACGTAAATTGCTTGCCAGTCAGAATTTTTTTTTCAAAACCTGCCTCTTAAACCTTGTGCCTGCTCTGCATATATTGTTCCCACAATTCCCATTTCTCAAGTAATTTGCTCGCTCCCTTTTCTAAAGATCCCAATTGTAGTTTTATCTTTGTTACTATATTCACTACTTCTAGTAAAGTTGGTCTAGACTTTGATTTCCATTTTCTAGTAATTGCTTTTTTGGCAGCCACCATAATTAGACTCAGCAAGGCTTTACTATGTCTAGGTAATTTCGATTATGTATCATAACTCAAAAAGTCATCTCCCCAGTCATTCCAGTCTGCTTACCCAACATCCCCGACAGAGCAGTCCGCAGGGAATCCCTAAAGTCTACCAGCTCATTAGACTCCCAAAAGATATGTTCTCAGCCATCTCTTTCTTGCCCTTCACGCCTCCAACATTTGCTGTAAATATGAGGAAAAATTAATTGAAGTCTACTTGAGGTATAAAAGTAACTGTGTAAACACTTCCCGGCAACGACCCTAAATCTTCTAGACTTTGTTGCATACTTGGGAGACATACATATATCCCTCCATTGGCTCTTTGTGAATTGCTTATCCAGTCTCTCTTCCCAATCCTTTCTGAGCTCCTCTGATAGATTATTATAATTATCATGGAATATTTTATATGCTTTACTATTCTTTTTTTAACAGCAGCTTCTGTTCTGTATTCTATTAAAAACTGTATCAGTGTTGGTCTTTCATTCAGAAGCCCCCTATTTCTTTCTCTTTGCCTGTACTCTGATATCAATCCTTGATAGAGAAGGCAATTTCTAACCTACAGTCCAAATAAATTCTTGGCCTCCTCCCATTCTGTTACCTTTCCCTTTCTAGTTATTTGCTCCCAATACCTTGGTTTCTTTGCCAGTTTTCTCCAGTAAATTCCAGCCCCCCCTCTTGCCTGTTATCTGTATCCCTGGCCACAATCATCTCTATTGGGAAAATTTATTTTCTCCATTGCCATCCTGGTTTGGTTCTTAGAATACTTCTTGCTGTTTTATGAATATAATACTTTGTATGATTTTTGTTGTTCTTCTTAAGGATCAGCATCCAAAATCCCACTCTCTCCTTATTTGTTGATCTTCCTCCCTGTATCAGCATCATTCCTTTCCACTTTGAATTATAGTTTTCTGCTTGTGCTATCTATAACAGCCTTAACTGTGTTGCTCTAAAATACCCCTTCAAATTGGGTAATCCTCGTCCACCATGTTCTGTTGGAAGAATCAGCTTATCCCCCTTGACCCTTGTTGTCTTCCCTTCCCAGATAAAAATCATTCAACTCTTTTTTTAATTGCTATCCACAGCTTCTCCTCTGGTTGATAAAAATATGCCTTTTTGATAGCTTGCAAGTATCCATATTCATGTAACAAAGCTTCCAGTTTCCCAATTTTTGTATTAACTTCTGGTTAGTCTCTTCCCACATATCCTTAGCTGCCACAACAGAATTATTTCTAATCCATCCTTCTAAATACTTCATTTTATCATGTCCCCATAAATATGGATATTGTTGGACCAATTTGTGTGCAGGTTCATAATTTACCGCTGTTGCATTTCTTTTAGCTTCATTAATTTTGTATCCTGAGATGATTTTAAACTGTCTTAAAATGTTCCACAACACTGTAATCTCCCTTTCTGGTTTTGTCATGTATAAAGTAGTATCATCTGCAAATAGAGCCAGCTTTTCCTGACTACCATACCAATTATATCCTTGAATTTCTGAGTCCTTTATTTCCTTTGCCAGTTGTTCTAAATATAATGTAAACAACAAAAGGGAATGCTGACAACCCTGCCTGGTTCCTCTACTCAATCAGTAATTATAGGAGAGGACCCCACCCACTTTAATTTGCACCTCTGATCCCTCATATATTCTTCTAATCAACCTTATAGTTGTATCAGGGAAAGAAATGCTTCCATTGCCCTGCTCCTGATGTCCCAACTTACTCTGTCAAATGCTTTCTCTGCATCAAGACTCACCATCAACAGTGGTATTTTCTTGCATTCTGCTTCCCTCTGGATCATCAGTGTTCTGTTTGTTGTCAAATGTTTGCCTCCCCTACACAAAACCACATTGATCCATATCTATCAATTTTGGCATCACTTAAGCCATTCTTTTAGCCATTATAGACAAACACTTTGTAGTCATGATTTAGTATTGAAATGGGCCTATATGAAGCTGGATCTGATGGATCTTCACCCTCTTTAGGTATTACACCTACTACAGCTTTCTTCCAGGATGTTGGTACTTCTCTTCTTAAAATACTGTTAAACAAAACCTTGCAGATCTTTATCAGTTTTTTCCCTCCAAACTTCCACAGGAATACCATCCAGTCCTGAGGACTTTCTTGAAGATTGGTTATACATCAAGATTGTTAACTCATCTCCTCCTATCCTTTTAGTAATTGAGCTTCCTCTCCCTCTAGCCTTGACATATTTAATTCTTTCATAAAGATTTCCATATTTCTCTGCTTTATACAGATGTTCACAGAATTTCCAAAATATTTCTAATACTTCTACAGGATCCCTTGTTATTCTTCCTTGTTAAAGGCTCCCTAAGCTGGGTGACGGCCCTTTCTACTTTCTGTTGACTGAGTGGTTGTGCTAAACATTTTTGTGCTGTAGAGTTATCAAAAAATAAATTGCTTAACAGCAATCTTTCTAAACTCATGCATATTATCAATTATTTTCTTTTTAGAATTCTGTAGTTGTTCCTCCTCTTGTTCTGTGAGATTCTCTCATTTTGCAATACTTTAATGTTTGTCAGTCGCTCTAAATAATTCTTGTTGCTTCTTAAGCATATCTCCCTTTCTTTTATTTCCACCCTATTTTTAAATTACACATGTTAAGTTGTCAATCTCGCCTTCACTCTTGCTGGATGGGTTCGGAGCCGATCCTCGGCTCCGACTCGGCACTTGCTTTAGCTCGAGAACTCCTTTTACCAGCTCGAGGCAACCCTATATCCCATGATGCAAGGCGGAACTACCTCAGATCTCGTTTGCCGCTTAGCGAAAGAGGTCTCCTTTGCCAGCTGAGGTAAGTTTTTTCTTAGTCAAATAAAAAAAAGTGTAGTTAGGGGTTTATTTTTCCCTGTTAGTGTTAGTGTAGTCTGTAATTAGTTACAGCCCACCCTATTCCCTATTTTTCAACCTTTTTATAAACTTTTATAAGTTTTAATCTAAAGTAGTTAGTCAGGCCTAGTTCCCCTTGGTTATCCCTTCCTGTGTGTTTGTGTAAGGGATTAATTTGTGTGTTTGTTGGGACTGTTTGTGTCTATCCTCCTAAGGATGTCAAAAGAAGGCAAGGTCTCAGGCTTCAAGAAGTGTGACCAGTGCTGTCAGAAAATGTCTCTGACAGACGGTCACACTTCTTGTGTGTATTGCCTGGGGCCTTTGCACCTGCAGGACTCCTGTGCTTTGTGTCATGCTTTTAGCCAGAGAGTCCTGCAGGAAAGGAGGAATAAACTCATCCTCCGAGGTTTACTTAAACCTGAAGGTTCTCCTCCTAAATCAGGGTCAGGAAAACCTCATAAGCCACCGAAGGCTCAGGCTACAGTGTCCAAGCCTCCTCCGGTGGCTCCGGCTCCGTCGGAGCCGATATCGGCTCCGGCTGGAGTTGATACTTCTTCGATTCAAGTAGTGGGTTCGGTGCCGGCTGGCTCCGATACCCTGACTGCTGTGGCCTTGTCGGCTCCGGCTGGAGCTGACACTTTATCCAGCATCGGGGTCGAGAAATCCTCGGCTCCATCTGGAGTTCAAGGGACTTCGGCTCCGATGGCTTCGACCCGTAAGAGATCTCGGTCCCCCTCTATTCTGAGTATCCACTTGGCTCCGGGATCTCCTCTTTTGTCGGAGCGGAGCCATCGGAGCCGATCTTCGAGATCTTCCAGGCTGTCTGACCACGACTTGGAGAGGGTGGTAAGCAGGCTGTTGAAGTCTCAGGCACTGGCCCAAATGCTCCATAGCCCGTCTCAACAGACTTCGGCTATAACCCCAATTCTTGAACTTCCTCCTCCGACTCCACACCAGAGTTCGGAGCCGGAGCTTCTTGAGACAGCGACTGTTTCGATGCCGGAGCCGATACATCCTTCGGCTCCGTCGTCCTCGGCTCCGATCTCCTCCTTGAGACCTTCCTTGGAGGGATCCGGTCGTCGGGTTTCCACTGTCGGCTCCGAGGGGGCTAGTGGCATCGGACCCTTGTCCGACCCCGCTCTCCCTCTCGGGGCTTCGGCTTTGGTAAGCTCGGCGCCGACATCGCCTCGGAGCCTTCTCTCTCTTTGGAGCCGACCATTCCTGTCTCTTCGAGCGGGTATGTTCCGGCCTCCCGGGGAGAGGAGCCTTTGAGGTGATGAGGAGTGTCCTGGCCTCTGAGCCTGGTCAACGGTCCATCCCTCTAGCTCCTCCCTCATCAGTGCCTGTAGATGCCTCTTGCCAGCCTCTTGCTCTCAGGCCCAGGGATCCATCGCCCCAGGTTTCCCCACTGGGAATTTCCTCCTCTTCCGAGGTTTCTCCTGACCCTGCAGGGGAACCCCCTCGGAAGAGGACGTGTAAGAGGAAACACACAGACTCCCCTGAGTCTACTACATCTGATACCGACTTAGATGAGTCGGAGGGTTCCCACGGTCCCCCTCTGAGGATGTCTCCTTTTCAGACATCCTTGAGCTCCTCAAACAGAGGGGGAATTGGCCAGCCATTGATCCCTCCGAGGATGAGTCGGTATACCTGGAGGCTTTTGGATCCCAACCCTCCACCTCCTGGGTGTCTCCGCCTTCGACCCACTTATGCAGGTAGTGGCTCGAAGGCGTGGGCGCTCCAGATTCTGTGGAACCTGTCCCCAGAAGACCATCCAAGTTCATTACGGCCCCGTCGGATAAACAGTTCCTTTCCAAAGGTGTCTCTGTGGATGCTATGCTGGTGGCGGCCACTAAGAAGGAACTGGCGGATCCTTCAGTACCTGTCCATCCTCCTAACAAGGATTCTAGGACCATGGACAGGTATGGAAAGCGGATGTTTTCTTCAGCGACCTTTGCTATGCTCGCTGAATTACCTTTGTCACTTCACCAGGCTTCAACGAGATATTCTCAAGGAACTGGGTGAAGTAGTCCAGGATCCTTCTGCTGCTGGGGCTCAGGAAAAGATTGCCTCACAGCTTGCTATCCTGAATTCCATATCTAACTCCTCCATGCGGCTCATATCTTATGCGGCCGATGGAGCGAGCAGGGCCGCAGGCACAGGAGTTGCTCTTAGACGCCAAGCCTGGATGCGGCTGTGTAATTTTGCGGACCCCTTTAAGGCGTCCTTCACTAATACCCCCTTTGATGGTTCGGCTTTGTTCGGACCTCAAGTGAAGGATACCTTGACCAGGTGTGAGCAGGACGGTAAAACTCTTTCTGCCGTTGGAGTACAATTTTCCGCTCCTCCTAGACCATATCCCAAGGGTCAGAAAGGGGGGAAGATGTGGTTCCGTAAAGCCCAAGGAGCTACACCGGACACACGTGGTCAGTTTACCCCCAGAGGCAGAGGGGTAACAATAATAGGCCGCCCTAGAGGCAGGGGGGGTCCTCAGAACCAGGGCAACAGGGAGTCTCTTCCTGAGAAGCCTTTTCAGCATCCCTGAGGTGTTGCCCGACTGTCCACCCTTGGAGGCAGTCGGGGGAAGGATTTCACTGTACCCAGTAGCCTGGCAATCCCTATCCCAAGAGAAGTGGGTACAGTCGATTATATCCGAGGGTTACAAGATCCCCTTTGTAAGGTTTCCGTACCTCCACAATCCCTTCCAGACATCTCACCCGGTCAAAGGGATTTGGCAAAACAGGAGGTTTCAAAACTCCTAGAAAAAGAGCCGTCCAGACAGTGCCGGCAGACCAAGTAGGATCCGGCGTCTACTCAAGATTCTTTTGGTCCCCAAAAGGACGGGAGATTGGAGACCAATATTAGACCTGAGCAATCTGAACAGATTTGTCAAAAGGCAAGATTCGGATGGTCACGCTTCAGTCCATTCTGCCTTTTCTGGGCAAGGACAACTGGATGTGCTCTATAGACCTTCAGGATGCGTACTATCACATAAAGATTCACAGGCGCTCCAGGAGGTTTCTCCGCTTCGCTAGGGACCAGTCATTACCAATTCAGAGCCCTGCCCTTTGGCCTCACTTCAGCCCCCAGAGTGTTTACCAAATGCATGGCAGTGGTCACAGCTCACCTGAGACGTCTAGGATTCCAGGTGTTTCCTTATTTGGACGACTGGCTCCTCTCCGCCACCACCAAGTGTCAGCTTCTTCAGTGCAGAGACTACACCCTTCAGCTTTGCAAGAATCTGGGAATTTCAGTAAATTTCGAAAAATCTTCTCTGCTGCCTTGCCAATCTATCACCTTTATAGGCGCAGAGTTAAATACCGTCAAAATGTTAGCCAGACTAACAGATCAAAGAATTCTGGACATCCAAAAATTTGTTCGGCTTCTGTTACAAAGCAACAAGATCAAAGCCAGGTTTGTCCTGAAGGTTCTAGGCCTAATGGCTGCGGCCATTGTTCTTCTACCACTGGCTCGCTTTCACATGCGTCTCCTGCAGTGGATGCTATTCACGCAGTGGTCGTATCACAATCTTCCGATGAGACACGAAATCTTAGTAACACAGTCGTGCAGGGCTCATCTGGGCTGGTGGATATCTTCCCCTCTTCTTCATCAGGGCCGACCCTTTGTTCCCCCCCCTCCAGTTGCCACAGTCACCACGGATGCCTCTCTGATCGGGTGGGGGGGGCATTATCAGGGCAGGATGGTCCACGGGACGTGGCAACCCATAGAATACCATCTGCACATAAATGTCCTGGAGATGAGAGCAGTGCTTTTAACGTTGCAAGCCCTCGACGATTTTCTTCCCACGGGGACTATTTCAGTACAGACGGACAACATGTCCGTGGTCTGGTACATCAACAAACAGGGCGGAACCAGGTCCTATCCCTTATGTCGAGAAGCTCTCAGACTTTGGCAATGGGCGATCTCTTCTCAGCGGTTTCTGATAGCAACGCACATCCCTGGCAGGTCCAACCTATTGGCGGACAGGCTAAGCAGATCTATTCTGATGCCTCACGAGTGGTCTCTCAATCAATCTGTAGTGGATCAGATTTTTCTGAAGTGGGGCACTCCTTGTTGCGATCTTTTCGCTACTCCTCAAAACAACAAGTGCCCAGACTATTTCACTCTATTTCCCCTTCCAGGCCAACCCCTGTGAGACTCTCTAACCCAGGATTGGCCTCGGGGACTTCTTTATGCTTTTCCTCCCTTTCCATTGATTCCACAAGTCATTCAGAAAGCCACCGTTTTGAGAGCCAAACTGATCCTCATTGCTCCTTTTTGGCCTCGACAAATTTGGTTTCCGTCTCTGCATCGTCACCTTCTGGTGCAGCCCTGGCATCTGGACCCAGTTCCGGATCTTTTGATCCACCAGTCGGGTCAGCAGCACCGGGCCATTCGTTCTCTCAACCTCACTGCTTGGTTGCTCCACTTCCTTCCCTAGCCAGGCTACCAATGATTTCTGACTCTGTCAGAGACATTTTAGTGTCTTCTTTGAAGTCGTCCACTAGGACTATTTATGCTAGCAAGTGGCGACGGTTTTCGATTTGGGCAAACTCCAGAAATATTGATCCTTTTACTGCTCCCGTACATTCTGTTTTAGATTTCCTAGCGGAGGTTTTTCATTCAGGATCCTCGTCATCTACAGTCAAAGTACAACTGGCTGCCATTTCCAAGTATCATGTTGGCTTGCATGACAATAACATCATGTCTCATAGATTATGCAAGGCCTTTTTGAGAGGAGTTTTTCTCCTAAAACCACCTATAAAGCATCCTCCTCCGCAATGGGATCTAAACTTAATGTTAGCATCCTTGATACTTCCTCCTTTCGAACCGTCTGCTTCATGTTCTTTGAAGTTATTGACGTGGAAAACTATATTTTTACTGGCTGTCACTTCTGCAAGAAGGGTTTCCGAGATTCAAGCTCTCTGTATTCGCTCACCTTATTTGGTTTTTCATAAGGACAGGGTATCGTTAAGAACTAACCCTTCCTTTCTCCCCAAGGTTGTATCTCAAACCAATATTAACCAATCTATAGATTTACCAGTCTTTTTGCCTAACTATTCTGACAGAGCTGAACAGAAATTGCATTTTTTGGATGTCCATCGTCAGCTCAGGTACTACTTGCATAGGACTAAACAAATTAGAAAATCGGACCAATTGTTTGTCTCTTATGCAGAAAACAGGTTAGGTCTTCCAGTTTCTAAAGTGACCTTATCCAGATGGTTGACTTCCACCATTTCCTATGTGTACTCTCTCAGAGGCAAACAACTATCTTCTAAGCCAAAAGCACACTCGACCAGGAGTCTATCCACTTCTGCAGCCTTTCAGGATAGACTTCCCATTGATACCATTTGTGCAGCAGCTACTTGGGCCACGCCTCATACCTTTGTTTCTCATTACAAGTTGGATTTGGCCTCCAGAGATAGGGCCAGTTTTGGTTCCACAGTTCTCAAGAGTCTGTTCCATTGAGCCACCCGGGATACAGGTGCTAGGGACGCGGTCCCATCCAGCAAGAATGAAGGCGAGATTGACAACTTAACATTTAGAAGTTATGTACCTACCATAACGTTCCATGTTAGTTGTCTTCTCGCCTTCTTTCTTAAGGCCCTCCCTCCTTCCCCCTGGCCTGGACAGATCTTGAAGAGTTCCTATTAGTTTGTTTCCTCTGGATCTTTGTTATGAGGACTTCTTTAGGAAACTTTGTTCCTAATTTGGTTAGGATAACCTTTAGCAAGGTAAGTTAGCTGCCAAACGAGATCTGAGGTAGTTCCGCCTTGCATCATGGGATATAGGGTTGCCTCGAGCTGGTAAAAGGAGTTTTCGAGCTAAAGCAAGTGCCGAGTCGGAGCCGAGGATCGGCTCCGAACCCATCCAGCAAGAAAGAAGGCGAGAGAAGACAACTAACATGGAACGTTATGGTAGGTACATAACTTCTAATTTCATTTTATCCCTCTCCCGTGCTGTATTTTCAGAAGACATTTTTTATCATCTCTAATAGCTCCTAAATTTCCACTACCCATTACTTAAAGTCCTCTCTTTTCAGCAGATAGGTGGGAAAATGCCAGTGTCTCATTTTATTACCCTGTGTTTTTATGTTAGTTATTATTGCCGCATGATCTGAAACAGTTATTTGATTCATGTTGAGACCTTCAGTTAAATGCACGTTCCTGTGAAATGTAAATTGTGTGTAGCTTAGCATATTTCCCTTTCTGGGCCCCCCAAACACATCTTTACAGTTGTAAATCAAATTCCACTCCCCACCTGTAAGTCATATTCCTTGCTGAAAACTGATTATTTCTCCCACAATTTTCTTTAGCTCCATTATAGCAGTTTTCAAGTGGAATATAAATACCTACAAATGTAATCCTCCTCCCTTGCCAGTAGCCTGTTAGTACTACAAATGCATCATTATTGTCTTTTTTTCTCTTCTACCACTGTTGGAGCTCTTCTTGCAATCAATATAATTACTCCTGTCTTCCTTCGTCCCAGGTATTCCGCTGAATAACCATCCTGAAAACCTTTCTTTATCAAATTCACATATTCAAGTTCTTTCAAAGTGCCTCTCCTGTAGCATAGCTATTTGCAGTCATTATTTTTAATGTAGTTCACTTCTCTTTCTTGTTTGTGTTTATCTGAGACCATTAATGTTTAAAGGTATAGAAAGAATCATATTCTTGAGGGATTATTATTCCCATCTTTTATGTCTAATGGCTTTTTTTTAAGTCTAGCTCCTGCTTTTGTGTTACACGCATGTATTGTTTGGTAGGTTAATCTTTTATACAGTTGTTTCTTCTCATCTTCATTTGAGCCTATGTCACATCTTACAGAACTTTGTATTTTATTTAAAAATTCTCTAATAAAAATACACACACGCACCTATTCAATACCCCCTAAAATGTACTAACTTAATAATAACGTACAGAAGTATGTGCATCTTCGAATACTGAAGTTTTACCTCACTAATAGGAACAAAAGTTCCAAACTGACAGCCACCCACACAGACTTGTGCTAAACAGAAAGATTATCCATGTTAAGATGCATAGTAGAGTCTGTGATTCTGTTAAGTACTGTCTGGTTTTGCCTTATCTTCATAGCTGTCCCAGCTGGGAAACACTTGAATGCTTTCAGAAAACATTTTCTCCAAGCCATTTCTCTTTCTCAGATTGTCTGCTAGTGACATGGGAATCAGATACAGGACTGTTTACTAGAAAAAAGACGTTATAATTTTCAGTATTTGTTTTTATTTACTTGCTTTCTGTTAAAACTTGTTACTATATAAAGCTAATGGCTTTAACCCAGTCATTCCCTTGTGCAAGAATAACAGAGCCACCCTCATTATTCTTTTATCATGCTCTTTTAACTAGATCCATTTTTTACATTGCAGTGCCTCCATTTCTTAAAACTGAACAAGGAGAAAATAGAGGGGAGAAACAAACAAAAATAATAAACAGCAGCAGCTGTTTACATTAGCATCCTCATTACACTTAAAAATAATTGAAAAAAAAATCCTGCACCACTTAATACTGTGAACAAAAATTTTTTTTTACTTAGTTAACTCTTTCTTTTCTCTTCTCCTGAGTATTTTTCTGAACATTAATGACATGACGTAGGGCATATGCTTTAGAGTCCCCTACAAGTTTAACAAAGTTAAAACAATTCCAGTATTTCCATATTTTCTTCTTATGCTCCTTGTTCACCACCATCTCCCAAACCCTGTCTCTGCTTAATTTCCAATGCACTGTTGATTCATCAAGTCAACTCCTGTGCTTTTCCCCCGTCTCTCAAGCATTTTCCATTGAAATACTGGGGAAGGTTTTAGTGACAAAGCCTCTCTGTGGTCTCTCTTACCAGAAGCAGAATCTACTTCTGTTTCACAGCTCACATTTTGTTAGACAAACATTTGTATTTCTTCCCTAGTATTTTCTTCATCAAAAAATGTTTTTGTTCCTCTAGGGAAAATATTTTGAAGATAGCTAAGTACAGAAGTTTGCATCACATGTCTGCTTCCTGACAATCCCTCTGTAATGGGATACATTTATTCCTCTTCTGCCTGGTGTACAATGAGTATTCATTCTCCGCAAACACTCTATCTGCCACTTATAGCACTTTGTCCTTTTGCCAGTTTTGTCAGTGTCCACTCCTCCTCCTGGGAAGATCGCATTTTTACTATTAAAGGTCTAGGTTGTTTTCTCGTAGCCAGGTTTGGAGTGTACACATGATGTGCCCTTTCAATTAACAATTTCTGTTGTGGAATACCAGACCAGTTGCTTATTTATGCTTTCATGAAATTAATACAGTCTGTTCCTTCCAGCTCCTGAGATACAGCAGAAAATCTCAGGTTTTCACTTTGTGCTCTGTCCTCTAATTCTGTTGTTTTTTAAACATCTATTCTTGTGCAGTCTCATATTCAGCCAGCATTTTCTTCATTTCATCCTCTGAGTTTTGCAGTTTTGTCATCTCATCTGAGTATCTGCTTAAAGCGTCTTCCATTTTTTTCATCCATTTATTGTTTAAGTTGATATACTCCATCAGTGTTTTGTTTATTTTAGACAGGTCTGTATGCAATTGCTTTATACTTCCCTCAAGGTTCCTGAAAGTTATGTCTGGAGCTTGCACTTATTTTTGCTGAACAGCTGCAGTACTTTTCCCAGTCAGTGTTTTGTTTTTATCACCCTTTGTAGCTGGTTTCCTTCAGGTCCTCTGTATTTCTCTCTCTCTGATATCCAGACAGTGCACATGCTAGTTAGCTACTGAAATTTACTCAGAAATCCAGGAACACTGGCTTTTTCTGCTAAGTTTGTTTTTGCAGTGGGAGAGCAGAATTAAGCTGTTACTCGATGTGCAGCCATCTTCGAAGTCCGTCTTGGAATTTTTCTTATGTTTTGTCACGTAGCACTGATTGTTTACTTATTTCATACTGCAGGTCCTGGAATGTTGTTAGTACATTTCTCTTAAGGCTTTCCAAGATGGTTGCACACTGATCAAAAGCTTAATTTCAGCTCTCCCAGTGTGAAAAAGAAACTGTTAAGGGCCAGTAATTCTGCATACTTTTTTTCAGACACCTTTATTGAATTATCACTTGACATAGTCAAATTTACATTCATATAAAGGTAGTCACATTGTAATTAACATAAACATTATACTTCACATATATTGCTATATGTTATATAAACTAAGCAACATTACGTAAATTAATCAATTCCTGCTTTTTTTTTTTTTTAACAAACATTTTTATTAAACCATTACTTAATACACAGGCAATCATGCATTATATAAATGAAAATGAGCCACACTGACAATTCTAGTTGCAAGCATTTTATATCACAAACCATACTGACACACTCCCAGTTGAAAACATTGTACATCACTTATAATCTTTTTCAGTCAAACATTACATAGTTCAAGTCCTGCCACCTTTTAAACCTCATTCCTTCCTTGTATGTATCGTTCCCACATTTCCCATATTTGCTATGTAGTTTGCTCCTACCCTTTTCTAAAGATCTCAATTCCAGTTGTTTTATCTCTTACTCTAGTCACTGCTTTAGTATAGTTTGTTTAGATTTCCATTTCCATTTTCTAGTAATTGCTTTTTTTGGCAGCCACCATTATTAGACACTGCAAGGCCGTACCATGCCTAGGCAGTTCCAATTCGATATCCTAGTTCGGAAAAATCATCTCCCTCGTCAGACCAGTCTGCCCGCCCACCATCTCAGACAGTGCATTCCACACAGAATTCTTAAAGTCTGCCAGTTCACTGCACTACCAGAAAATATGTTCCCAATTACTGCTTTCTTCCCTGTCACCCCTCCAACATTTGCTGGCTACCTGAGGAAAAATTCTGTGGAGTCTACTTGGGGTATAGAAGTATCTATGCAAACATTTCCAGGAAAAAATCCTAAATCTTCTAGGTTTTGTTGCATGTATGGGAGACATACATATACCCTCCTATTGTTCCTTTGTGAATTGCTTATCCAGTTTCTCTTCCCAGTCCTTTCTATCTTCCTCCAGTTCTTATAGTTGTCATGCAGTATCTTGTATGCTCTACTAATTATTCCTTTTTGTAATGGCAGCTTCTAAACTAGATTCTGCTAAAAACTTTACCAGTGCTGGTCTTTCATTTAGGACTCCCCATTTCTTTCTCTTTGCCTATACTCTCATATCAATCCCTTATAGGGAAGGCAATCTCTCATCTGCAATCCAAGTAAATTCTTGGCGTCTTCCCATTCTATCAACTTTCCCCCTCTAGTTATTTGCTGCCAATACTGTGGTTCCTTTGCCAGTTTTCTCCAATAAATTCCAGCCCTTCTTACCTATTGTCTATATCACTAATGCAGTCATCCCTATCTGCAGTAATTCTGCATGTTTTAGCAAAATTCATTTAGTTGCTAGTAAGTAAACTAGTGTTCCAAAGGAAAATGCTTGAGACACAGAAAAAAGCACAGGAGTTGATTAGAAGAATCAGGAGTATCTTGGACTTGAACCAAAGTCTGGGTTTGGGAGATGGGGATGAACAGGAAGAAGACCAGCAACACTGGAATTAGTAAGTAAATGCGAGACTGTAACGCATCAGTAACATTTGTGAAATATTGCTTTACAAGATAAAGGGGCTGAGAAAGATTTGATTTTTTTTTTTTACTTTGTTAAACTTGTGGAGAGACTTGGGGAACTGACAAGCATATACCACACTTCATGTCATTAATATTTTAAAGGACACTAATTGAAAAAAAAAGGAGAAAATAACTAAGTAAAACAATTTTTGTTCTTAGCAGTATTTGTATAAAACATTTCATGATATGAATTTCTTGTTATATAGTAAATCATTTTTAGTGATTGTTGTATGTGGTCGATACTAAAGTAAACAACCACTTTTCTTTTTTAAAGAAATGTGGGAGTTAGTGTAAAAGGAGAAGACAGGACAAAAGGATGTTCAAGTTAATAGGCTGTAATATTCGGTTGTTGAGGTGGGGAATGGGCTATAAAACTGCACTGCTTATATATGTAGAGTTGAAATGTTTTACTTTTCTTCTTTGCATAGGTGAATTCCTGGATCAGTGTCCTTGTTTTAATCTAATGACAAGTGTTTTTTGTTTAAGCAAGTGTTTTTTAATGCAAGAAAGCACTGCTATGAATATTTTTCCTCTAGCAAGTAAATGTTCAGTGTTAGTTAAGAAGTACATTCTGAGTTTTATGTTTCCATAGAAACAAGATGACTAAAGGTGAAGACAGTAAATCCGAGAGGTCTGGGCATTGTTTACTGAGAGAAGCATAAAATTAAAAGGTACTTAGAAGCAGCTCATTAAAAAATAAAGTTTGAAATTATTGGAAGTGTTCTCTTCTGGCATCTAAATACTTTAATATAGTTACTAGAAAATGTATAATTTAGTTTTGAATAAAGATAACCAGTGTTTGATTTTCTTAAGGCTAAAAGTTAATGTTTTCTGAAAGTATACAAGCTCTTTTTCATATCAGAGGGGGGAATAAAGATAAGGCAAGAACAGACAACAGTTAGTCTAAGTAGGAGCACAAGCTGTAACGTGCTTTAACATTGGAAACCTTAAATTTAAGCTAGTTAATGCCTGTGGGTGGAGCTGTCCATTTGTGACGGTTGCTCCTGTCAGGAGGGATAAACCTCATTATTTGAAGATGTACATAGTTTTGTGCATTTGTTTTAAGTTAATAGGTTAGGAGATTTTTTTTGAAGGTTTTCATTAAAAAGGAAAGTCTTGTAAAATATTACATGGGTTTAAATTGAGATAAGAAACTGTATAAAGAACCAATTTGCCAAACATTAGTGGGTATATTTAATAGAAAAGCTGGAATTAGACATTTAAAAAAGCTGTAATATATAGTAGTTGGGAATAATAACTTCTTATCATAATGGCTACATGAAACATATTTTGGAATGTGAATGGCCTCACAGATATAGACAAAACGGCAAGAGTATTGAACTGTATTACAAATTATTGGAAAGAAGTGAACATGTGAATCTGATAAAGAAAAGATTTCAGGCTGGACATTCAGCAGATTATTAGGCAGAAAGGAAGGGGAGTACTTATACTAATTTCTTGAAGAGCTCCAATAGTGATAGTGGAGGAAAAACAAGATATTAATGGTAAATTTGTGGTAGTAAAGGGCTGCTGGTAAGGCCAGAAGATTACAGTGCCACATATTTATATTCCTCCTAAAACTGCTATTGGGACCTTAAGAAAATTTTCAGAGAAATAATCAGCTTTTGGCAGAAAATCTTACTTGCAAGTGGAGACTAGAACTTGATTTTCAACAATGAAGATGTATCTGGGGACCTACAAGTGAAAATATAACAAAAGAGGGTAGATTTCTGAAGACATTTTTGAAAATGTTTCGTATGGAAGATGTAAATGCAGTAGCAGGAATTCTGAGACAATTTGCATGTTTAATATTCCCCAAGGTAAATAACTGGACTAGATAGCAATTATATTTCACAGGAACATGTGTATCTAATTGAAAGCTTTGATGCACATCCAGTAACTATTACAAATCCTGCGCCAATAACAACTAAGTTAAAAATGCAGTGTAATAAACTACAGATGAGAGACTGCACCTCCCTGCTTACCTGTTAAAAGAGAGGAATTTGAAGGATGTTTAGACAAATTATTCAATAATTATTAGGGAAAATAAAAATTTATTCAGAAGTTATACCTAGTGACTGTGATGAAAGAAAAGTGGAGTTTAAAAATAGGGCATAAATTAAAGAAAAAGAGATAAGGTTATAAAGTAAGAATTATTTAGTGAGGGCTGACAAAGGTTTAAGTATTGAAGAATAAGGGGAATCTCTCAAAACAAGCAGAAGTGCAACTGCAAAGAGCTAAAGAAAAAAAAGTGAATATCTATAATATGCAGGAGTTTAGAATAATCTCTGTTAAGCAACTGTTTTTGATGATCACTCCAGTGCACACAGCTTTCACCACAACAACTTTGGCAGTAGAAAGGGTCATTCTTAACTTAAGGAGCCTATATCAAGAAAAATAATCATAAATCCTGTAGATATAGTAAGAAATATTTCACAAATTTTATGAAAATGTGTATAAAGCAAAGGAATATAGAAATCGAGAGAAAGCACTAATGGAAATATTTATGGAAGACTTGGGTATGCTAAGGTTACTGGTACAGTAGATGAGGCTCAACAATTATCAGCTAAAACATAAGTAAATGAGGTAGAAATGGTGACATATAATCAATCTGCAGGAAAGTCTCCAGGAAAAGATAGTATACCTGTGGAAGTTTGGATGCTAGGAGGGAAGAAAGTGATGTAGGTATGGAAAGTTTTGTTTAACCGTATTTTAAAAAGAGGGAAAGCGTCAACATCTTGGAAAAAAGCTTTAGTGACTGTAATACCTAAAGACAGAAAAGACCTATTGGACCCAGCTTAATATAGCCCCACTTCAATTTTAAACCATGATTGTTAAGTACTTATATGTATAGTAGCTAAAAGAATGATAGACATTTTGCCAAAATTGATAGATATGGATCATTGTGGTTTTGTGATGGGGAGGCAAACATTTGACAACATTAATAGAGCACTGATGGTCCAGAGAGAAGTAGAATGTAAGAAAATATAGCTGCTGTTGGTGGGTCTTAATGCAGAGAGAGGTATTCAACAGAGGAAGCTGTGATTCTATGAGAAGGGCAATGGAAGCATTTCCATTTCCTGACACATTATTAATGTTAATTAGGAGGATATATGAGGGATTGGACGCAAAAATTCAAGTGGAAGGGCTCTTCTCTGATAACTTGTCTGAATAGAGGGATTAAACGGGGTGCCTTCTTTCCTGTTTGTTACTTGTGTTATATTTAGAGCCATTGGCAGTGAAAGTAGGGGACTATCTGGACCTCGCCAAGGTCTTTGACACCATCCCACACTTTGGAATCATAGATAAACTTACTAAGCTGGGCATTAATCCCTACGTCACTCGATGGGTTGCCAACTGGCTTACTGACAAAACACACACTGTAAAAGTAGCGGACTCCAAATCCAGCTCCAGACAAGTGACAAGTGGAGTACCTCAGGGTTCAGTCCTGGGACCTCTCTTGTTTGGCATCTACTTCTCTGAAGTACAGGCCAACACTAAGGGACTTTATATAAAAAAAGAGTGCACGTTTGATATTGGTGTAGTGACAATTAATATGTTTGTAATTAGATGTGAAGTCATTCAGAACTATGTATAGTTTGCCTTTATTGAGCATAGAACGCATAGTTTTTAGAAGTATGTTATTATATAAAAATGTTCTAGTAGTGGTCCTTAACTGTATATGTAAGAAGTTAACAAGAATTTTATTCAGTTTACTATTAATTTGACAGCAATAAGAGTGGCAGGCAGATGCATTTAGAATGCGTTTTACATTCATGAGATGAAGTGTCTAAATCTTATTAATATTCATGAGTTGATTCACCAATCATTGTTACAGAAAGCTTTTATAGGTAGTGATTTTAAAGTTACTGACTGTCTGATGAAGCTTAACATATAGTTTAAACGAAAGCGCTAACCTGATTTTTTTATTTTCAGCAAATAAAGGATTTTATGTGACAATTCAACCTTTTGGGTTTGTTCCTTAACCTAGTTTGCTGCCAGTGGAGTCAGTGAATTGCCTTTGTTTCAGTTCTGAGTTTACATTGTGTCTTTTTCATTTTTTTAAAAAGGATCCTGTTATGGCAGCTAAGGATATATGGGAAGACAGTAAACTAAAACCAATAAAAAACGGAGAAACTGGAAGCCTTTGTTTATTAACATGGATAGCAAGATACAAGCAGCAAAAATGTTTTTAGTCCCTTTAATTTTATACATGGGTCAGTCATGTTTTTATCAACCAGAATAGAAGTCGTGGGTGGTAATTAACAAAGAAATTATTTTATCTGGGAAAGGAAGAGTGCAAGTGTTAAATGGGATAAGTTGATCCTTCAGTAGAACATAACACAAGTAGAATGCCATAATTCAGTATGGAAGGATGATGAAGTGGGGGGGGGGTCATGAAATAAGGAGGGAGTTGGGTTTTGGATCCAGATCCTTAAAGAAAGCCATGCAAAATATTGTATTCATAAAGTAGCAAAAATTATTCTAAGAACTAAACCAACACAAGCATGGAAAAAGGAAGATGTTAAGTTGTCAATCTCGCCTTCATTCTTGCTGGATGGGTTCGGAGCCTCAGCCAATACTAAAGCTCGAGAGCTAATTCCACCAGCTCGAGGCTCCCCTATATCCCACAATGCTAGGCGGTAACTACTCAGATCTCGTTTGCCGCTTAGCTGACGAGGTGGTGCTTCTACCAGCTCTGGCAGGTTAGTAAGTTTTCTTATTCAGAAACTTCAATTTCAACCCCTATTTTTTTCCATCTAGTTTAGTTTTTATTTAAAGTATTCCATTAGTTTAAATCGGGTCCCCTCTTGTGTTAGAATTCCCTTCTTAACTTTTAGGCCTTTGACCCTCTCCCTCTCCTTTCCCTAGTCCTTCAGTGTGACTGGATTTTTATTTTGGTTAAGGGTGTGTCTGTGTGTTGTGTTTGTGTTCACTCAGCTTTTTAGGATGTCTAAAGACTCCAAGGTCTCAGGCTTCAAGAAGTGTGATTCGTGCTGTCAGAAAATGTCTCTGACAGACTGTCAAACTTCTTGTGTATATTGCCTGGGACCTTTGCACCTGCAGGACTCATGTGCTGTGTGCCATGCATTCAGCCCTAGAGTCCCACAGGAACGCAAAAATAAGTTGATTCTTCGTGGCTTGTTAAAGCCTGAAGGCCCCCCGACCCAGTCTGCATCGGGGAAGCCTTCTAAGACTTCCAGACCATCGGCTCCAGTTTCAGAGCCATCCCCTGGAAGCATTAAAACGGCTTCGACATCGGCTCCGGCTGGAGCCGATGTTTCCAAATCTTATACCATTACCTCGGCTCCGGCTGGAGCCAAGGTTGACAAGACTCAGTTGGCTCCGATAGGCTTATCGAAGCCACCTTCAAAGAAGAGGTCTAGGTCCCCTTCCATCGGCTCCATCCATTCGGCTCCGGGATCCCCTCTTCTGTCGGAGCGGAGACATAGGTCTCATTCCTCTCAGTCCTCCAGGCTGTCCGACCATGATTTACAAAGGGTGGTGAGTAGACTTCTCAAGCCCGAGGCACTGGCCCAAATGCTGCATAGCCCTACTCAACAGCCAGCGGCTATTTCCATCCCTGATTTTATTCCTCCTCCGACTGCTTTGAGTTCGGAGCCGGGGCTCATCGGAGCTGTGGCTGTCGGTGCTTCAGAGCCGATACCTTCCCATTCGGCTCCGTCGTCTGGTCCGATTTCCTCTTTGGAGGGATCTCGCCGCCAAGCTTCCCTTGTGGGCTCCGAGGGGGCGAGTGGCATCAGACACTTGTCCGACGCCGTTCTCCCTCTCGGAGCGTCGGCGCTGGTGAGTTCGGCTCTGACATCGGCCTCGGACCCATCCCTGTCGGTGCCGGGGGGGGTTCTTGTCTCTTCGGAGCGGGGACCTCCGACCTTGGCTGAAAGGGGCGCCTTTGAGGTCATGCGGAGTGTGCTAGACCCAGTGTCTACCCCACAGTCGGCTCCGTCAGCTCCTCCCTCTTCAGTGCCTGCGGTGATTTCTACCCATCCCCTTGTATCAGACCACAGAGAGCCAGCTCCTCAGGTTTCCCCATTGGGAATTTCCTCCTCTTCCGAGGCCTCTCCTGATCTGGTAGGAGAACCCCCTCGGAAGAGACAGTGCAAGAGGAAGCACATTGACTCCCCTGAGTCTATCACCTCTGACACTGACTTGGAGGAATCTGAAGGTTCCCCTCGGTCCCCCTCTGAGGATGTCTCCTTTGCTGACATCCTTGAAATCCTGAAACAGAGGGGGAACTGGCCCGCCCTTAACCCTTCAGAGGATGAGTCAGTTTACCTTGAGGCGTTCGGCTCTCGCCCTTCCACCTCCTGGGTGTCCCCTCCCTTTGACCCCCTTATGGAAGTGGTGGCAAGGAAGGCTTGGACGGCCCCTGATTCAGTGGAACCTACCCCAAGGAGGCCTTCAAAATTTATTACTGCCCCTAAGGAGAAAGAGTTTCTATCTAAAGGTGTCTCTGTTGATGCCATGGTGGTGGCCGCAGCCACTAAGAAGGAGTTAGCCGATCCTTCGGTACCTGTCCATCTTCCTAATAAGGAGTCTAGGACCATGGACAGGTACAGTAAGCGGATGTTTTCATCAGCGACCTTTTCAATGCGGTCGCTGAACTACTTGTGTCACTTCACCTGTCTCCAGAGAGATTTGCTCAAGGATATGGGTGAGGCTATACAGGATCCAACAGCTGAGGGGTTCCAAGACAAAATGAACTCCCAGTTGGCAACCCTGAATTCGATTGTTAACTCCTCCATGCGGCTTATCTCATATGCTGCTGTTGGGGCGAGTAGGGCCGCAGGCACAGGTGTAGCTTTATGACGTCACGCCTGGATGCGGCTTTGCAATTTTGCGGAACCTTTCAAGGCGTCCTTCACCAATTCCCCTTTGATGGCTCAACATTGTTTGGTCCTCAGGTGAAGGATACATTGACTAGGTGCGAGGTGGAAGGTAAGACTCTCTCTGCCGTGGGAGTCCGTTTTTCTACCCCTTCTAGACCTTATCCAAAAGGTCAGAGGGGAGGAAAAATGTGGTTCCGCAAACCTCAGGGAGTCTCATCTGATGCACAAGGTCGATTCCCCTCTAGAGGCAGAGGGGGGAATAACAATAGACGCCGCCCTAGGGGCAGAGGAGGTCCGCAAAACCAGGGTAGCAGAAAAACTTTCTCTGATAAACCCTTTCAGCATCTCTGAGGAGCTGCCCGGCTGTCCACCTTTGGAGGCAGTCTGGGGAAGATTATCACTGTACCCAAAAGCCTGGCTTTCCCTCACCCAAGACAAATGGGTACAGTCAATCATATCCGAGGGTTAAAAAATTCCCTTTATTCACATCCCATCCCAACCCGAAGGATCCCTTCCAGACATTCCATCCAGTCTAAGGGAACAAGCAGCACTAGAAATATCAAAGCTGCTGTCAAAAAGAGCTATCCAACCAGTCCCAGCAGACCAGCAAGGATCCGGAATCTACTCCAAATTCTTTTTGGTACCAAAAAAAACAGGGGACTGGAGACCTATACTGGATCTCAGCAAGTTAAACAATTATATCAAAAAAACAAAATTCCGGATGGTCACGCTACAGTCCATTCTACCCTTCTTGGGTCAGGACAATTGGATGTCCTCGATAGATCTTCAGGATGCGTATTACCATATCAAAATGCACAGATGCTCCAGGAGGTTTCTCCGCTTCAGGCTGGGAACCAGTCACTACCAGTTCAGAGCCCTGCCCTTTGGTCTCACTACAGCCCCCCCCCCCGAGTGTTTACCAAATGCATGGCAGTGGTCGCGGCTCACTTGAGACGTCAGGGATTCCAGGTGTTTCCATATTTAGACGACTGGCTCCTTTCCGCCACCAACAGACATCAACTCCTCCTATCCAGAGACTTCACCATCCAAACTTGCCAAGCTCTAGGCATTTCAATAAATTTCGAAAAATATGCCTTGTTGCCTTGTCAATCTATTACCTTTATAGGCGCCACCTTAGACACACTAAATCTTTCTGCCAGACTTACAGAGCAAAGAGTGTTAGATATCCGCAAACAAGTTTACCTTCTATTACAATGCAACAGGATAAAAGCCAGGGTAGTCTTGAAAGTATTAGGACTCATGGCAGCTACTATCACCCTTCTCCCCTTAGCTCGTTTCCACATGAGGATCCTCCAATGGATGCTGTTTACTCAATGGTCCTTCCAACAGCTCCCGATGTCTCACATCATACTAATAACTCAATCATGCAAGAATCACCTGTCTTGGTGCATCACATCACCTCAAGTTCTCCAGGGCAGACCTTTCATTCCCCCCCCCCAGTCACCACGGTGATAACGGACGCCTCCCTGATCGGGTAGGGGGGGGCATTATCAGGGCAGGACAGTCCAGGGCACGTGGCAACCTTTCGAGTGCCACTTGCACATAAATGTCTTAGAGATGAGAGCAGTGCTTTTAGTGTTGCAAGTCCTTCAGGACTCTCTTCCCACAGGGACTATTGCAATTCAGACAGACAACATGTCCGTAGTGTGGTACATCAACAAACAGGGCGGAACCAGATCCTACCCCTTATGTCGAGAGGCACTCAGACTTTGGCAGTGGGTGATTTTTTCTCAGCGTTTTCTGATAGCAATGCACATTCCCGGGAAGTCCAACGTGATTGCTGACAAGTTGAGCAGGGCCATTCTCATGCCCCACGAGTGGTCTCTAAAGAAATCAGTGCTGGAAGAAGTCTTCCAAAGAGGGGGCCAGCCTTGCTGCGATCTTTTTGCTACTCCCCAAAACAGCAAGTGTCACGACTTCACTTTCTTCCCGTTACCAGGCCATCCCACCAGAGATGCTGTAGTCCACGATTGGCCCCGGGGACTTCTGTATGCTTCTCCCCCTTTTCCACTAATATCTCAATTAATTCAGAAAGCTATCGCCTTGAGAGTTACAATGATCCTCATTGCCCCTTATTGGCCTCGACAGATATGGTTTCCGTTCCTCCATCATTACCTGTTGGAGCAGCCTTGGCATCCGGACCCAGTGCCAGATCTGTTGACCCACCAGTCGGGCCAGCTGCACCACTCCCTTCATTCTCTCAACCTCACAGTGTGGTTTCTCCAATTCTGACCCTAGCCAGGCTTCCCTTAATCTCTCATTCAGTCCAAAACATCCTGATAGCCTCTCACATATCTTCTACCAGGAAGATTTATAATAGTAAGTGGAAACGTTTTTCCTTCTGGGCAGCATCAAAAAATATAGACCCCTTCACGGCACCTATCCAGTCTATCCTAGACTTTCTGGCAGAGCTCTTTCATTTACGCTCTTCTTCATCTACCATTAGAGTACAACTAGCTGCTATATCTAATTTTCATGTAGGTGTCTCAGACTCCAGTATCATGTCCCATAAGCTCTGCAAAGCCTTTTTAAGAGGTGTTTTTCTGCTCAAGCCCCCAATCAAAGATCCCCCACCTCAATGGGACTTGAATTTGGTTCTGGCATCCTTGATTCTCCCCCCTTCGAACCAGCGGCTTCATGCCCTCTTAAGTTGCTCTCATGGAAAACACTTTTTCTAGTAGCCATAACTTCAGCTAGAAGGGTATCTGAACTTCATGCTCTGTGCAGTCGTCCTCCTTACTTAGTTTTCCACAAAGATAGGGTGTCCCTCCGGACTAATCCGTCCTTCTTACCTAAGGTTTCCTCTGAGACAAACCTGAACCAAACGATTGATCTCCCTGTCTTCTTCCCTGACTATTCCAACAGGTCGGAACAAAAGTTTCATTTTCTAGATGTTCACCGCCAACTTAGATATTATTTAGACAGGACTAAACAGTTCAGGAACTCTGATCAGCTTTTCCTTTCTTATGTGGAAGGGAAATTGGGCCTTCCAGTTACTAAAGTGCCCCTTTCAAGATGGCTTACCTCTATAATTACCTTCATCTATGAAATCAGACATCAAAAACTGCCTTCAAGACCTAGAGCTCATTCAACTAGGGCATTAGCTACATCTGTAGCTTTTCAGGACAGGCTGCCAATAGATTCCATTTGTGCAGCAGCCACTTGGGCTTCCCCACATACCTTCATTTTGCATTACAAATTGGATATGGCCTCCAGAAACATTGCCAACTTTGGATCCACTGTTCTCAAGAGTCTGTTCCGATAGGCCACCCGGAATAAGGTGCTAGGGACGCGGTCCCATCCAACAAGAATGAAGGCGAGATTGACAACTTATCATTAAGAAGTTATGTACCTACCAATAACGTTCCATGTTAGTTGTCTTCTTCTCGCCTTCTTTCTTGCGTCCCACCCTCCTTCCCCCTAGCCTGGACAGACCGATAGGAAATTTTGAGATCTTCCTTTGGAGTTTTCCTTCCCACATGTTCTACCACCTCTTTTCCCCTTTTATGTTTGTGGTAGCTTACATTCAGGTTTATATAGAGGTGGGTTCTTTTTTCTCCATACTGTGGAGACCAGAAATGCGTGGTTTAGCTATCAAACGAGATCGGAGTAGTTACCGCCTAGCATTGTGGGATATAGGGGAGCCTCGAGCCGGTGGAATTAGCTCTCGAGCTTTAGTATTGGCTGAGTCGGAGACGAGGATCGGCTCCGAACCCATCCAGCAAGAAAGAAGGCGAGAAAAAGACAACTAACATGGAACGTTATGGTAGGTACATAACTTCTTATTCTGTCAGTGTAGATGACTGCAATTAGGGGAACAGAGAATAGGCAAGAGGGGGCTGGAATTTACTGGAGAAAACTGGCAAAGGAACCAAGGCATTGGAAACAATTAACCAGAGAGTAAAATATTATAGAATGGGAAGATGCCAAAAAGACATTTGGACTGCAGGACAGAGGCTGCCTTCCCTATCAGGGATTGATATCAGAGTGTAGGCAAAGAGAAAGGGATAGATGAATCCTAAGTGAAAGACCTGCTCTGGTTGAGTTTTTAATTGAATATAGAACAGAAGCTGTTGTAAAAAGGGATAATTTATAGGGCATGTGAAATATGTCGGCAATAATGCCTGACAGGGTGTGGGTTTAATGTGTATTTAATGCCTGCCCAGGGGTGTTCTGAGGCCAGAGTGCCTCTACACCCCTGGATGGGAGTTAATTACACATTAGCACACACCCTGGAGGGCATTATTCCACTTAGAGAATGGGCTGTCATTAAAACTGTTGTGTTTTACTTGCTTATTTATATATATTTTGTTACTATATTATTTTTTATGTATTTTTGATGTAAAATAGCTCCTCTGCATAATGTTTCAAAGTTGCTGTAGTGTATGTAAATGGTGATAAAGGAAACATTTTACATCCAAAATATATCATCTTTTTTTTAAATATCTAGGTATTTGCTTTATTTTTTGGTCCCTTACTGCTAAAATGTGTAGTTTCTTGCCAGTCATTGGGGATTGAAGTCACTAAATAATGACATACATTTGACTTTCAGACTTTATTTTCTTCAGAAAATTTGTGTTAACACAAATCCTCATATAACTTAGTAATTTATAAGTACATATAAAAATTATTCCTATTTTTGAGCATTTGTTCCCCCTTTATTTCAGGCTTTATCCAGATTTCGCGAGCTAAAAGGTCAAGAGGTAGGCAAACCTCTCCTGCTGTCAGTGGTCCCATCATCTCACTGTGTCTCCCCATCTCTCTCTCTCTCACACACACACACTCAATCTCTTACATTTCAGAAAGATGCATTCTAATACAAGTCCTTTTATTGAAGGAACTTTGTGATTTTTTTTTTTCAAGTGGAATGTGTTCCTGTTTTGAGCCTTTGTTCCTCCTTATTTATCCAGTTAACTTAATCTAAGAGGTGAGATGTACATAAACTCCCCAGTGATGCTGTTGCTCGATCACTCTCATGCTTCACTCACTCTCGCTGACACACACACACACCGCTTTCATGTACACAAACATATTCACATACACAGAAACAAAAACACAAACAGAAATATATACATACAGAAACATAAACCTACACCCGCACACTTTTTTCTGTTGTACATCGTTTTTACACTCGATAAACAGCAAAAGCGCTGCTTAGTGAGTGTAAAATAATGGCTCGATCAAACTAAGTCACACTCACATGCACGCATACACTCACACACACAGACATAAACATTCACACTTTTGTTTTGTTTTTTTAATATATTTTACACTCACTAAACAGCAGAAGTGCTACTAAACAAACATAAAGTAATGGCCATTCGTTTTTTTCAATCAGAGCTCCAAGGCAGTTTGATATGCAGCCATGAAGCGGCGGACTCGTTTTTTATCTGGCATTACTTGTATATTAATACCCTGCTGGAGATTGTTCGTTCTCCAGTCAGGGTGCTGATGTACAGTTTGCCCATTCTGTAATGTATGGATAACTATTGGAATCAGTCAGAGGAGGTTAAAAAATTGGAACAAGATTCAGTAAGCAATTCCCAAGGAAACAATGGAAGGACATGCATGTGACTCCGAAATATGCAACCAAGTGTGGAAGATTTATGATTTTTGTTTGGAAGTGTTTACATAGGTATTTTTCTCTCCCAATCAGACTCCAAATATTTTTTTCCTCGAGTAGATGGCAAATGTTGGAAGTGCAGTAAGGAAGAAAGAGGTAATTGGGAACATATGTTTTGGGAGTATAACGAGTTGGCAGACTTTAAAAATTCCCTACAGAATACTCTGTCAAGAAATATTGGGTGAGCAAATGGATGTAACTAAGGAAATTATTTTTTTTTTGTGCTGGGATACAGGGGCTGAATTACCTAGACATAGTGAGCCCTTGTTAAGTTTAATTCTGGTGGCTGCCAATAAAAAGTAATTACTAGAAAATGGAAATCAAAGTCTAAACCAAATGTATTAAAGTAGTGAATATTTTAACAGAGATAAAAGAACTGGAGATGGGATCTTTAAAAAAGGGTAGAAGCAAATTACATAGAAGAAAAATGGAAATTGTGGGAACAATTCATATAGAATAATGGTTTGGGCGATGAGTGAGATTTAAGGGAAGGCAGGAATTGATCAATTTGTGTAATTTTGAATTGATTATAATTGTATAAAAGAAATATGTAATGTAAAAGGTATGTAACTGTGAACATGTTAGCATGGTTTGTTTTCTTTAATATAAGTATGTCTTTGCCTATGAAGCGATAATTCAATAAAGGTGCTAAAAATACTTTTTTCTTAAGTGTTGAAGGGTTATCTCCTTGCTGTTTGGACCCTTTCATGATACTCTTTTAAGGAGCTAGTTTCTTTACATTAAAGTGGTCTTTGGTATACCCTTTTTTGCCAAAAAGCATAATTATGCTATCATTTTTTTTTTTATATTCATAAATTATTTATGGACAGATCAGTGAATATGTTAAGTACTTTTGGAGGGTATGTATGTTTATGATTCAGATTCTGCATAATTTTTTATAGGAAAATTTCTTATATTTAAAGAAGCTGTCTATTATGTTTGAAGCCATGTTTTAGAGGAGAGAGTTTTTTATTACTATTTTTATTATTTTAAGTCAAAATGTTTACTGCAGTTTATACGTTTCTTTGGGTCTTATCCAATTTATACAGTGTGCTGAGTATATTATATTAATTTACTATTCTTTCAAAAACGCAGAATAGAGCTAAAATCTTAAGTTCTTAAACAAGGTTCATATGTTGCGCATTGACCAAAGTAGGTACCTGTGCAAGTCGTACTTAAGTACTTTTGTGTCTGTGTTTGACATACAGTGGATATAAAAGTGTAAACATCCCTGTTAAAATGCCAGGTCTTTGTGATATAAAAAATGAGACCACAATAAATTATTTCAAAACTTTTCCTACCTTTAATGTGACCTATAATCTGTACAATTCAATTGAAAAACAAATCTTTTAGGGGAAAAATATGTTGTTCTTTCAGCTTTTCCCAGTAAAAAACATACAATAAACTGGTTGCACAAGTGTGCACACCCTTAAACTAATACTTTGTTGAAGCGCCTTTTGATTTAATTACAGCATTCCGTCTTCTTCAGTACACACCTGCCATCAATTAGAGAGACTGATTTAACCCCAAATAAAGTTCAGCTGTCCTAGTAGGATTTTCCTGACATTTACGCACTTGCCTGCTACAGCAAAATCCATGGTTCGCAGAGAGCTTACAAAGCATCAAAGGGATCTCATTGTTGAAGGGTACAAAAAATTTTCCACACCATTGGGTATACCATTGAATACAATGAAGACAGTTATCAAAAAGTGGAGAAAATATGGGACAATGACATTGCAAAGAACTGGACGTTCCTCCAAAATTGATGAAAAGACGAGAAGAAAATTGGTCAGGGAGGCTGCCAAGAGACCTACAGCAACACTGACGTAGCTGCAGGAATTTGTTCAAGTACTGGTTGTGTACTACATGTGACAACATTCTCCCGTATTCTCCATATGTCTGGACTGTGGGGTAGGGTTGCAAGATGGAAGCCTTTTCTTGCACACAAAAACATCCAGGCCCTGCTAAAATTTGCAAAACAATACATCAAGTCTCCTAAAAGCATGTGGGAAAATGTGTTATGGTCTAATGAGACCAAGGTTGAACTTTCTGGCCACAATTCCAAAAGGTATGTTTGGTGCAAAAACAACACTTCACATCATCAGAAGAGCACCATATCAACGATCAACGGTGAAGCATGGTGGTGGCAGTATCATGCTTTGAGGTTGCTTTTCTTCAGCTGGAACTGGGGCTTTAGTTAAGGTGGAGGGAATTATTTACAATTCCAAATACTCAGTCACTTTTGGCTCAAAACCTTCAGGTGTCTGCTAGAAAGCTGAAGATGAAGAGGAATTTCACCTTTCATCACGACAATGAACCCCAAGCATACATCCAAATCAACAAAAGAACGGGTTCACCAGAAGAAAAGTAAAGTTTTGGAATGGTCCAACCAGAGCCCAGACCTAAATCCAATAAAAAATCTGTGGGGTGACCTAAAGAAGGCTGTGCACAAGAGATGCCCTCGCAATCTGACTGATTTGGAGCACTTTTGCAAGGAAGAGTGGGCAAATATTGCCAAGTCAAGATGTGCCATGCTGATGGACTCCTACCCAAGAAGACTGAATGCTGTAATCACATCAAAAAGTGCTTCAACAAAGTATTAGTTTAAGGATGTGAACATTTATGCAACCAACTTATTGTACGTTTTTTATTTTTTATATTTTTCCCCTAACAGATTTGTTTTTCAATTGAATTGTACAGATTGTAGGTCACATTACAGGTGGGAAAAGTTTTGAAATGATTTATTGTGGTCTCATTTTTTTATATCACAAAAACCTGGCATTTTAACAGGGATGTGTACACTTTTTATATCCACTGTATGTAACATAGATTTTATTTTCGTAGATGTTGCAAAAGATTTTCTTTCAAAAGTCTTTCTGTATAAAGTAATTACTGATTTACATTTCCTGTCAGAGTTGGTAACATAATTGTGGTGCAGTCACCATTTTCTTTAGTACTTATTTAATTTGCTTTTGTTTACTGAGAATATCCTTCTGTGTACAATGCTTATTTTCAGTGGAGGTCCAAGGAGAAAAGCTCCAAGAAATTGGTAAGGTCTGTCATGACATTGCTTCCCTGATGCTAGCAGGCAGCATATGATGGTATGTTAATGCAATATGCAGTAACAAATTAGATGTACATATACATGTCTCAGTTGTTTAATTAGCCTACAGCTGTTTGGTATTATCATCATTCGTCCTGCTTTGTTTCTATGTCCTAGGCAAGGTACTGCTTAGTTTCTACACAGATGTTGTGATTTACTGTTACTATGACCCTTCACATTAATGGTAATATAGGAATGCAAGCATACTTAAACAGTAGGGTTTTCAAGAGTGAGACCAGTGTAATAATAAAGCCCCCCCCCCCCCCCAAAAAAAAAAAAAAAACATTTCAAAAGAATAGAGAATTGTTGCCTTCAAGTTACTTCAATAGACAGTGAAACTTCTCTGGTAGTTCTTTCAGCTGCTGCATTGCTGGAAAAAATATTGCTTCGGTTATAGTACTGCCATATATCATTTCCACAGTTTCATGAAATGCTATCTTATGGTAAGTGAAAAAGTTGGAAAATGTAATTACAATATGGCTGCCTCCCAAGTAAAGGATTCATTATAAACATATTTGTCTGTAGTTTGCAGCTTAAGTATATACCTTTTATTTTATTATGGACTTTATATAATCTTGCTTTATAGTTAGTATAGTGGTTCTAAAGTAACCACTTTTGGATATTGCCATTTATTGCTAATAATAGGCAGATAAATTAGCTCTGACAGGGACTGTAAGGTTATAAGTTGATTAGATTGTAAGTATACTCCTGCTTTTCTAATCATTTTAATATAGCTAATATTTCTTAATTTGAGATTACACTATATTTTGTACACTGAAGGTTTATTTTCATTAAGTTGCACTGCCCTTAACCACAGGTAAAAGTCTATTTTATATATACTACTCTCTTATTTTCTAGGGTAAAATAGTTTTACTTTGAGTATGGTAGTTATATTTAGGGACATGGGCAAAACAAGTCTTTTAAATCCCCCGGACTCTATTGTTAGAATTGTTTTATTGTTTTATAAAATGGTTATTTATTTTGTGCTCACAGCTCATGTTGAGCACTTTATTTTCATTATATTTGGTGTGATTATAAAGGACATGCATACCACAACTACTCCTCCCTACAAAGGAATATTGTCTCATGAATCAAATAAGGAGTGGAGTAGTGCAGGTTGTTTAAGAGAGCATCCCACCTACATACATCAGTACTTAGACTGTGTGACCAGTGTTGGTTCATCACAAGGAAGATGCCATAGTTTTCAACTTCTTGTCCAGTAATATACAGAGATAGGGTGGTTATACTCCGAAGCATTAATTTATTATTGTGACCTGTTCTCACAGCCCTACTGTTATGGTAACTGTACTTGCAAAGAACTGTGCTTTTATTTTACTCTTCAAGGAAAGCAGAAGAATTGATGAACTTATAAATACACCTAGAAAATTATTTTATTTTTGTTTTTTTTTGTTTTTTTGCTTGTTTTTGTGCATAAGGTCATTGTCCATATCAAGATGTGCTATAAGCAGTATTAATTTCATAACTGATTATTCGCCATTTCAGCTCAGAACTGAGAAAGGTACCCACTAATATACAAATTCTGTTCGACTGGCGTAAGAATGTGGCTTACCATCTGTTTGCTGTATTCCTTGAAGAAGTGTCAGCTATTGATTTCTGCACTAACTCTTGCTGTAAATTTTTCAACAGTGTTAGCAGAGGACCCCTTCTTTAATTCATGCTCCTTCTGACTTCTGGTTGCTTCTGACAATGTTATTGTCCCAAGAAGTCAATCTGGTTATTTTCTGGGACTGGATAACTACTGTCTTCCTTTACAGCACAGAGATATAGTCATCCTAAAGTACTAGTTTGAGGTTTTAGTTCAATGCTTAATTTTTCTGATTATGTTTTGTACTTGTTGCCATCAGGGTTGGAGGCAGTATGTATTACTGCACTGTTTTTTTTTCAGACTGCAGCCATCTAATCCATTTTACCTTTTTTGCAGGTAACATTACGGCCTTGTTTGCAGTTTGTAATGCTTTTGGTAGGCAGAGTGGGAGGAGCCAGATTTTAGCCTTTATAGCTATCCTTGTAAGGTAGCAAATATGCTGATAAATATGTTTGCAAACAACAGACATCGCTTCCTTTCTGGAAAAAAAATCTAGTTGAAAATTGTTTTAGTAGGCAGCATTATCAGACATAGTCATCATAGTCTGGACTTGGCTGCAGGTATTGAGAGCCATGTCTTTCACTAGTGTTTATGTTTTAGGCCCGGGAGCACTGTCTGAAGATGCTGGAGGAAGCGCTTAACAGCAATATGCAGAGTGCATCAGAAGAGAGCAGGTAAGCTGTAACAGTACTACTGCCTGTGAAAGTGGGGCATCCCATTGAAGGTACATAATCCATCTCTTGTCTTTCATGCTGTTGCTGGTCATTTCATAAATAAAGATCACTTTTACTATTAAAAAGTATAAACAGATGATTTTAGAAATAAATCTGTTTATTGGTATGCAAATGCTGTTTGTCAGTATTTACTTCACTTCAGCATTTTAAGTTATCCATTTGTTCATAATGCACAAAAAGTCATCCTTTGCTGTGAAAGCAGGAGTCTTGTGTAGTGTTTCAGTTCTCTAGATTTCCATTCTGTGCTGTTTCTATTCTTGCAGTAGGTTGTACCATATGCCTAATGTTTTAGGCATTAGAAATAACTTAGTCTCATTTTTCTAGCAGTGTTTCATTTGAGAGTGCATCAAATTATGTAATGTCAGTTTCACTGTGTGTATGGAGGGGGTGGCATTAGTCCTTTCATTCATAATTCCCAGTTCATTGTTGGTGTGTAGTAAGACTGAACCTGTAAGAATGTGTCATATACTTATATTGTTTATCTGGAATTGTGCATTTTTCAGAGAAGTGTCTCTTACTCCCCCCCCCCCCCCCCTCAGATGGATTTGACCCAAGTAGAATCCCCCAACATCTGATACATTCCTGAATGGGAACAAATGCCAGCATTAGAGAGCCATCCTCTCTGTTTTGAGACATGGTCACAATGTTATGCTAGGCATTTAGTGAGAGGCTGTGAGTAAAAGGAGGAAGCTGGTATCAGAAAACTTTCTTATAGTGAAAAAAGTAGCTAGGGTGAAAGGTAGACCATGTTAGGGATCAGAATGGGGGGAGCAGGCTGCAAGTGTTGTATGATCAGCCCTCATAATTGCAGTTATAAAATCTTGCTTACACTGAACAATGGCTAACAAGTACCACCACTAAAGTGCTTTTGTGGCGGAGAAGGAAGCACCTTAAACCCACTATTCCTCTGCAGCTTATATATATCTACTTCAGGATTGCTCCATCTTTGGATAAAGAAAAATCCTTGTGCTATTTGCACTCATGATTTTTAATACAAATGCCATTATTTATACTTGGTCATTGCACATAGAGAGTGTCTCTGAGTAGAGTGTCTGTTACAAGTACAGCATCAGTACAGGAAACATACACAAGTTAAGGAGGGAAAAAAAGGATAAATAAATCTAAAGAGAAAGGGAGAAGGGCAAGAGAGATGACAAGTACAACAGGATAAAAGAAAAAATTCAACCTCTCTCCATTGTCCTGTAACGTTTACTGTCTGGTTTCACCAGAGGTGGTTTGCAGTTATATTGGCATTCTTCATCTCCAATAAATAGCATAAGACCATAAAGGTTTTGTGGGCGTGCTACTCATCTGCATAATTCAGCTATCATTAAGCTTCTGTTAGTTGTACTTGTGGTTCCCTTGACATTGGGCGAGGTACAGACCAACATCCTTACTGACTAACAGATGTTAGTGTTCAGCCATTCCCAAGCCATTGACACAGCCCCCCATGTGTCTTAAATTTTAGTGCATGAAATGCCACATTAACTTGCAAAAGGCCACATAGTATTATAGCTGTAGATCCTCTGGCACTGGGGATCTTAGCTCACTCAGCCTGAGTCTCGCCATTTGCCTATACATGACGACAACCTGCTTGTGACAAAGCTGCTAAGTTGAAATTAGTGGCACCATGTCTAACAACCATAATTGGTTTCAGTACCAGTACTGTAGTGCCTTTTCCTGATCTCCATCATCTGTACAATAGAGATGCACCTGTGGCATATCTGCATATTTGATGATGGTAACCCCCATTTATCAAAGAACCTCTTACCCCACCAGCATCAAAGAACACACCAAAGACATGATGACATTCCTCAATAGAACTTATGGATAATGTGTTCCCCTTTATGAATAAGATTCACCTTATTTATTTTCATAGTAGAGTAGATTTCACTGAGCCTGTTTGTTTTTCACAATGGTGTTTGTATTGCCTGTAAAAGTTTAACCAAGACACTAGAGAAGCACATAATATGCATTTTTGCATTTTAGTGAGGAAGGTTGTAACTTTGTCTTTGTTAGGAAGAGAAGTCCAGAATGATTGTGGGTTGAGTTGCAGGAGGTTGGAAATAGTGAAGCAAGTGATCTGCTAAATGAAAAAAAAAGTGGTCGAGTGATATTGAGATTTACACACACTCATCTATGTTGTGTGTGTGCGTGCGAGCACTTGCGCACTCATTCACGCGCACACACACACACACACACACACACACACACACACACAGATGTTTATTTATTTGCATATATAGTTTCAATGCACGATTGAAGACCAGCTGATTGGATTCTAAATGTCCAAGCTTAACTTGATTGAGTTATAATTAGATAGGCTAAATATCTTGCCATGGTAGGATCACTATACAAGACCGATGTGCATTTTAAAGGATAGACTTCTTTCCACATGTTGCGCTACTGTTAAGCAGGTGCAGGATTCTTTGCCTCTCTCAAAGATGCTTTTTATACTAATGCAGGTTGTAAGGATAGTGTGTTCTTGACCATTTGTGATCAATATTTTTACAAGAGATACTACATTGATCATTCATTGAATAAGCGCATTGATCATTCATAAGGTTAGCTACTGTATGTGTGCGTATGACAGAGAAGAGAGATTGTGTGTGTGTGTGTGTGTGTGTGTGTGTGTGTGTGTGTGTGTGTGTGTGTGTGTGTGTGTGTGTGTGTGTCTGTGTGTGTATATTTATATGTATATATATCCATTTACAGACCCTTTCTTCCAGTTCTGCATATGGGGTTAGAGTGTCACTTCAACAGTGAAAGTCTGTAGCTGACCGGGTTAGTCCCATTTGCCCAGTGTTATCTATTCAGGGAAGAGCCCAGGTGGTATTTATACTGACTAGGGAAAATTTGTCCATGCACTGGGGAATTTCCCCTGCTGTTTTTAAAATAAGTACTATGGGATCTTTTACTTCCACACGCCACCAAGTTAGGCAGATGGGAGACCTCTGTTTAATGTCTCAACTGAAGGAGCAACACATCCCTCTCTTGCTGCACTGTAGTGTGAATTCTTGGCAATGAATTAAAGTAGCTGGTGTGGGAAAAGAACCCACAGCTTTCTGATCTTCCAGAACAAAAGTTGAATGTGCTACCTTTTGAGCCTCAACATTGTGTGCTTTTGTGTGTGTGTGTGTGTGTGTGTGTGTGTGTGTGTGTGTGTGTGTGTGTGTGTATATACGTAGTCAAAGGAAAAAACTTCAAAGACCAATATACGTAAGGTTCAGGTTAAGGCACTTTAATTCTTGCGGCAAGAAGACAAAAACATGCATGCAAAAATACAGAGTTTGTCTGGTCTGTAACAGGAAATGAAGCCATTCTTATACTGTTTTACAAGACATTGCCTTCTGAAGCTGACGTAATCAAATACAAGCCTACAATATTGTTTTTCACAGCAGATGTTCATTATTTTCTGCTGATATTACATTACATTTCTAGATTTGTGAGAAACTTTTCTTGAAAGATAACATGGCCTCGAAGACCACTAGCTAGTTACAATTATTTCTACAGTGCTGTGTTACATTTCAAGGTACTCTGCTTATTCAAGCACAAAGCAAACACAGATTATAGTTCATATTCTTCAAGCAGTCTTTGTTCTACTTATCTATTCTTCCTGCAGCTGTGTATGTTCTCATAGCACAGACAGGGCTAATTGTCTAAGTTTAATAACATTATAGAAAGCAGTATTGTTCTATTGGTTATTTTCCTGACCTAGCAGAAAATCATCTGCTTTTCAGTAAATTTCCTAAGACATAAACAAGATTTTTAGCTGTGCTAACTAAATACAAGGTCAGAAAGCATTTGCAATTTATATGGATTTATGCAGTATGGAATAGAATAAATGTGTTAACCCTTTTGGGCTTTCTAAAAGCACTAATATACACATTAATACATATTTTTCTAACATTTCCCCCTATTAATACTTTTATTCTACTTTCAAAAGCATAAACGGTTTATTTCTTCTCTTAACCTCTTCCGTTCAGGATTTGCAGTTAAGAGAGTCATTCAGTTTAACTTATGAAAGCATTTCAGTCTTTAACAGTTCTTCAAACTCAGTACTTTGATATAAGGTTTCAGAAGCTGACAGGTCTATAAAATTTTTGATCAATCTTTTCATGCAGGGGATGCCACAACAAACACATACTCCCAACAGGAGCATACCTACACAAATGGCAATCAAGATGTTCATTAGGATGGTACCCCCACCCCCCAAACCATTTCTGGAAAAAGTCCGTCAGTGGGTTTGGACCTGGTTTGGTCATAGTCGACACTTGCTGAATCACCTCAAGATGGTTGTCTATCTCGTGCTGGTTGTCAGGAATGTAAGAACATCACTCTTCTTGGATTAAAGCGCACGTACCACCTCTCGCCGCTAGGGTGAAGTTAAGAGCCATGCGGTTTTGAAGCACCACAGTTCTCATAACATTCAGTTCATCAGTTACTAATTCGAGAGCGGAAAAAGTTGCGTTGCTCATTACTTTGAGGAGTTTAGACAGTTTTCTCAGCTCCCAAATAGATTTCACTGCTCCATATGCTGGTAATATGCCTGCCCATGATATAACAGTATCACTCAAGTCCATATGTGTCAGTTTATCGCCCATGGAATGATGGTTTCTCCAGCCCGCCTCGATTTGTCCCAATGGATTCTCAGGTTTCTCGACAGGTTTCTTGGAGACCTCTCGTGCATTTCGAATTTTACCTCGAGGCAAAACTGCAGTGTGTCATATGGCCGGAACCAGGTAACCCAAAAAACAACTGCCGGACCAATTCTCAGGTAACCATTTGTATGCCTTTTTGCCACACACAAAATAACAATCCTCTACCTTAGTAGTAACCTTGCTATTAACATATACTTGCCCTGCATGAAACATTTTCCTATCAATTATAGACAGTTGTTTAAAAAGAACATCATTATGTTGTACTTCATTAATTGTTTTATGCATCAATTCAAGAAATGAATCCTAGTTTGTATTACAATAAGAACCTGCATTATTTGCTTTAGTGTAACATTTGTAAGAAACTCTCACATTGCAATTGCTCCAACCCACCTGAACAGTATCATTTTTGTAAAAACACACAATGTTAAGTTGTCAATCTCGCCTTCATTCTTGCTTGATGGGTTCCGACTCGGCACTTGCTAAGCTTGAGAGTCACTTTTACCAGCTCGAGGCAGCCCCATATCCCATGATGCAAGGCGGTAAGTACCCAGATCTCGTTTGCCGCTTCGCTGATCAGGTCCTCCTTTTACCAGCTCCTGGTAAGTGATTTATACACTACTACTTTTGCCCCTTTTTCAGTTTAAAGTTAATTTTAAACTTAAATTTAATAGTTTTAGACTAGTTTTAGTCCTTTTCTGACTAAAATTCCCTCTCTCCTAAAAGTTTTTAGTCAGGCCTTCTCCCATCCCATCCCCCCCCTTGTTAGGGTGTGTGTGTGTTTGTGAGAGAATAGTTTTTCCCTTTTTTTTGGGATTGTAATTTTTCTTGGACAGGTGTTGTGTGTGTGTGTTTTTACACCATGTCTAAGGAAAGGGTCTCAGGCTTTAAGAAGTGTGACTCGTGCTGTCAGAAGATGTCTCTGACAGGCGGTCACACTTCTTCTTACTGCCTGGGACCTCTCCACCTGCAGGACTCCTGTGCGATTTGTCATTCTTTTAGCCAGAGAGTCCTGCAGGAAAGGAGAAATAAGCTTATTTTGAGGGGCCTACTTAAGCCGGAGGGCTCCCCGGCTAAGTCGGCTCCATCTAAGACTTCTAAGTCTTCCAAGGCCCAGGCTTCTGTGTCCAAGCCTGCGGCCTTGGCTCCGACTGTTTCAGAGTCGAGATCGGCTCTGGCTGGAGCCGATTCTGGTTTGCACAAACCTTCGGCACCGATGGCTATTGGTGCCGATTCTGGTTCGACCACTTCGGTGTCGGCTCCGATCGGTTCCGATCACCATGTGGCTCAGGCTTCGGTGTCGGCACCGACCGGCTCCGACACCCTTACTTTTATGTCTGTATCTGCTCCGGCCGGAGCCAATGCATCGAAACTTTGTCGGTGCCGAAAAGTTGTCGGCTCTGACAGCTTCCATGGTTTCGTCGGCTCCGATGGTTCCTTCGAGGAAGAGGTCTAGGTCCCCTTCCTTGGAGCCGATACTCTCGGCTCCGGCTTCTCCTCTCCTCTCGGAACGGAGCCATCGGAGCCGATCATCCAGGTCATCCAGGCTTTCTGACCATGATTTAGAGAGAGTGGTCAGTAGATTATTAAAATCATAGGCACTGGCCCAAATGCTACATAGTCCGTCTCAACAGATGACTATTAGTCGACACCCCATTGCAGTTCCTCCTTCGACTCTACCCCAGAGTTTGGAGTTGGAGTCTTCGGGAATGGTTTCTGCTATGGCTGAGGGACAGATACCCCCTTCTGCTCCTTCAGCCTCTACTCTTATCTCCTCTTCGAGACCTTCCTTAGAGGGATTCGGTGGTCGGGCTTCCCTGGTCTCCTCCGAGGGGGTGAGTGGCATCGGACCCTTGTCCGACCCCACTCTTCCCCTTGGAGCCTCGGCCTTGATGAGCTTGGCTCTGACATCTGCCTCGGAGCCTTCCCTTTCGGTGGGTCCTGGAGTTCCTGGTTCTTCGGAACGGGTTCTCTCGGACCTCCCTGGGAGGGGAGCCTTCGAGGTGATGAAGAGTGTGCTGGCCACTGGACTCAGCCAGCAGTCTGTTCCCTTAGCTCCTCCCTCTATGGTGCCTGTCGACATCTCTGCCACTTCTCTTGCTCCCGGACCCAGAGATCCTCTGCCTCAGGTTTCCCCACTGGGAAGAACCCCCTCTTCCGAGGATTCTCCTGATCTGTCAGGAGATCCTCCGCGGAAGAGGACCTGTAAGAGGAAACACGTAGACTCCCCCGAGTCTATCACTTCAGATACTGACTTAGATGAGTCAGAGGGATCCCCAAGATCCCCCTCTGAGGATGTCTCCTTCTCAGACATCCTAGAACTCCTTAGACAGAGGGAAACTGGCCCACCAATAATCCCTCTGAGGATGAGTCAGTATACCTGGAGGCGTTTGGATCTCGGCCCTCCACCTCCTGGGTGTCTCCGCCTTTCGACCCCCTTATGCAGGTTATTGCTCGAAAGGCGTGGGCTGCTCCTGACTCTGTAGAGCCAGTCCCTAGGAGGCCTTCTAAATTTATTACTGCCCCGTCGGACAAGCAATTCCTCACGAAAGGTGTCCCTGCTGATGCCATGGTGGTGGCGGCTGCCACTAAGAAGGAACTTGCAGATCCTTCTGTACCTGTCCATCCTCCTAATAAGGACTCTAGGACCATGGATAGGTATGGTAGCGGATGTTCTCTTCAGCGACCTTTGCTATGCATTCGCTGAACTACCTATGTCACTTCACCAGACTCCAGAGGGATATCCTTAAGGAGCTAGGTGAAGTAGTACAGGATCCTACAGCTGCAGGGGCTCAAGAAAAATTGCTTCAGCTAGGAACCCTTAACTCTATTGCTAACTCCTCCATGCAACTGATATCATATGCTGCAGATGGGCGAGTAGGGCCAGGTACAGGTGTGGCTCTTAGACGCCAAGCCTGGATGCGGCTCTGTAATTTTGCAGATCCCTTTAAGGCGTCCTTCACAAACTCTCCCTTTGATGGGTCAGCTTTGTTTGGCCCTCAAGTGAAGGAAATGTTGACCAGGTGTGAGCAGGACGGCAAGACTCTTTCTGCCGTAGTCCGTTTTTCCACCCCTTCTAGACCTTACCCCAAAGGGCAGAAGGGTGGCAAAATGTGGTTCCGGAAATCCCAAGGAGTCACGCCGGATTCACGTGGTCAGTTTACCCCTAGAGGCAGAGGGGGTCCACAAAACCAGGGAAGCAGAGAGCCTCTCTCTGACAAGCCCTTTCAGCATCCCTGAGATGTTGCCCGGCTGTCCATCCTTGGAGGCAGTCGGGGGAAGACTATCGCTGTACCCAGAAGCCTGGCGTTCCCTCACTCAAGACAGATGGGTACAGTCGATCATATCCGAGGTTACAAAATTCCTTTCGAGGAAAGTCCTTTCTATCACTCAAATTCCCTTCCAGATGTACCACCGGTCTAAGGGAAATTGCAGAGTTAGAAGTCTTCAAACTACTGCAAAAAGAGCCATTCAGCCAGTTACAACAGATCATTCAGAGCCGGAATCTACTCAAGGTTCTTTTGGTCCCCAAAAGGCGGAGACTGGAGACCAATATTGGATCTCAGCAGACTCAACAAGTCTGTGAGGAAGACAAGATTCCGAATGGTCACTCTTCAGTCAATTCTGCCCTTCTTACAGAAGGACAACTGGATGTGCTCAATAGATCTTCAGGATGCGTACTATCACATAAAAATTCACAGATGCTCCAGGAGATTTCTCCGCTTTCGGCTGGGGTCCAGTCATTTCCAGTTCAGAGCCCTGCTTTTTGGTCTCACTACAGCCCCCAGAGTGTTCACCAAATGTATGGCAGTGGTCACGGCTCACCTGAGACGTCAAGGATTCCAGGTGTTTCCGTATCTCGACGACTGGCTCCTTTCAGCCACCACCAGGCATCAGCTTCTTCAAGCCAGGGATTACACAATAAATCTTTGTTCTCAATTGGGCATCTCGATCAACTCCGAAAAATCATCCTTATTGCTCTGCCAGTCTATTACTTTCATAGGCGCAAACTTAAATACTGTTCGGATGTCAGCTACCCTTACAGATCAAAGAATCTCAGACATTCAAACTCACGTCAGGATCATTCTAGCCAACAAGAAGGTACAGGCCAGAATGGTTCTAAAGGTGTTAGGCCTCATGGCTGCGGCCATTACCCTTCTTCCCCTGGCTCGCTTCTCTATGCGCCTTCTTCAATGGATGTTGTTCACTCAGTGGTCTTACCAACAACTTCCAATGCGTCACCAAATACTGGTGACACAGATTTGCAAGAATCATCTTGCTTGGTGGATCACTTCTCCCCAGATTCACTAAGGCAGACACTTTGTACCCCCATCCCCGGTAGCCACTGTCACTATGGATGCCTCCCTGATCGGGTGGGGGGGGGGGCATTATCAGGACAGAATGGTTCATGGGACGTGGCAACCTTTCGAATGCCACCTGCACATAAATATCCTAGAGATGAGAACAGTGCTTTTAACGTTGCAAGCCCTCAACGACTTTCTTCCCGTAGGGACAATTGCAGTCCACACAGACAACATGTCTGTAGTTTGGTATATCAACAAACAGGGCGGAACCAAGTCCTACCCCTTGTGTCGAGAAGCGCTCAGACTTTGGCAATGGGCGATCTCCTCTCATCGGTTTCTGGTAGCAACGCACATCCCTGGGAAAACCAACATTTTAGCGGACAGATTGAGCAGAGCTATTCTCATGCCTCACGAGTGGTCTCTCAAACAATCTATAGTGGAACAGATTTTTCTGGAATGGGGTCGCCCATGTTGCGATCTTTTTGCTACTCCCCAAAACAGCAAATGCCCAGACTTCTTCTCTCTCTTCCCACTGCCAGGCCATCCCCCCAGAGGCGCTCTGACCCAGGATTGGCCCCAGGGACTTCTTTATGCCTTTCCTCCATTTCCTCTGATCCCTCAAGTTATCCAGAAAGCAACCGTTTTGAGAGCCAAATTGATTCTCATTGCTCCTTATTGGCCTCGACAAATTTGGTTTCCGTTCCTCCATCGTCACCTTTTGGTGCAGCCGTGGCATCTGGACCCAGTGCCAGATCTTCTGATTCACCAATCCGGTCAGCTGCTCCGGTCTATCCCTTCTCTCAACCTCACAGCATGGTTGCTCCACTTCCTTCCTTAGCCAGGCTTCCTATGATCTCTAACCCTGTTAGAGACATCATAGTAGCTTCCTTAAAATCCTCTAACAGGAGGATTTATACGAGCAAATGGAAACGTTTTTCTTATTGGGCTAAAGCCAAGAATATTGATCCCTTCACTGCTCCAGTTCAAGCAGTTTTGGATTTCTTAGCGGAGATTTTTCACGCGGGCTCCTCTTCTTCCACTGTTAGAGTTCAGTTAGCTGCTATCTCGAACTTTCATGTCAGGTTCGCAGATCACAACATTATGTCCCACAGGCTTTGTAGAGCCTTCTTGAAAGGAATTTTCCTCCTGAAGCCTCCAGTCAGGAGTCCTCCTCCTCAATGGGACCTAAATTTAGTGCTGACATCCTTGATTCTACCCGCCTTAGAGCCAGCTGTTTCTTGTTCCCTGAAATTTCTTTCATGGAAAACTTTATTCCTGGTTGCTATTACATCGGCTAGGAGGGTGTCTGAACTTCATGCTCTATCTGTTCGCCCCCCCTATTTGGTCTTTCACAAAGACAGAGTATCATTGAGAACTAACCCGACCTTTTTGCCTAAGGTCGCCTCAAAGACTAATTTGAATCAAGCCATTGATCTCCCTGTATTTTTTCCAAACTATTCAAACAGATCGGAACAAAAATTACATTATCGTGATGTCCACCGCCAACTCGGATATTATTTGGACAGAACAAAACAATTCAGGAAATCCGATCAACTCTTTGTTTCCTATGCTGATAACAAGAAAGGCCTTCCTGTCTCAAAAGTGACCTTATCTAGATGGCTTTCTTCGGTCATCTCTGAAATTTATCGGCTCAGGGGAAAACAGCTGTGCTCGAAACCTAAAGCACATTCAACCAGAAGCTTAGCTACTTCTACAGCCTTTCAAGCTAGACTTCCTTTAGACACTATTTGTGCAGCGGCCACTTGGGTCACTCCTCATACATTTGTTTCCCATTACAAATTGGATTTGGCCTCCAGGGACAGGGCCAGTTTTGGCTCTACCGTTCTCAAGAGTCTGTTCCATTGAGCCACCCAGGATAGAGGTGCTAGGGACGCGGTCCCATCAAGCAAGAATGAAGGCGAGATTGACAACTTAACATTGAGAAGTTATGTACCTACCAATAACGTTCCATGTTAGTTGTCTTCTCTCGCCTTCTTTCTTGCGACCCTCCCTCCTTCCCCCAGGCCTGGACAGACCTTCTCTACAGGGAATTATACTTCTGAAGACCATACAGATATGGTCCTTCTACCATCCTGCAGGTTTTTTTCTCTTCTTCTTTCTTCCTTTGGGAAGTTATTATGCTAGGTGCTATTGCCCTTTTGTCATCAAACGAGATCTGGGTACTTACCGCCTTGCATCATGGGATATGGGGCTGCCTCGAGCTGGTAAAAGTGACTCTCGAGCTTAGCAAGTGCCGAGTCGGAGCCGAGGATCGGCTCCGAACCCATCAAGCAAGAAAGAAGGCGAGAGAAGACAACTAACATGGAACGTTATGGTAGGTACATTACTTCTCATTTCCCTTCTGTGGGACAGACAAGTGCAATGCTATTTTATCTTGTGATTTAACAGTTGTGGTGTCATAAATCAAATTTTCCCAGGTCTCATTGACCCCTAGGGGAACTGCAATCATTAATATTCCCCCGTATGCTGTTGGTAAAGCTGTACAAATCCAGCAATTCGAAACATTAAAAGTCTCAGCATACACATATTTAATTGCTTGGTAAGTGATAAAGTTCGGGTGCCAGTCTGTAAGTAACGCATCACGTTTATTCAGTTTAGCTTGTGTGGCTGGAAAAAGGAAAGGCCACAACAAAAAGATTAATGTCACCAGTACAGTCAACAGGATGATCATGCAATACTTCTGTGGTTGTTCTGCATTCCTGTTTGCTCTGGATTTTGTCATTTTTACTCTTGTGGAGTAACAGTAACAAGATTTTTATCTAGCTCAAAGTTTTTGACCAGTTTACAGTGTGTCAGGTGAATCTAGGATGCACGCTCCGCGATCTTGACTGCAGTGGGTGTTGACAGTAGCTTTTGGAATGGCCCTTCTCACTTCGGCGTCATCCAGTTTTTCTTTTTGATGACTTTCACCCAGGCCCACATGTCTGGGACTACTGCTGCTTCCAATGGTCTGGTTTGTTCTTTATCTGAAACAGAATTAAGCTGCAAAAGGTGTTTAGAATTCAACAATTTCCTCATATACTCAGCATGTGTACAGTCGGCTTCCTGGTCTGTGGGCATGAGAGGTTTCCACTGAGGTATGTAATACGCTCGTCCAAATAACTTCTCAAAAGGAGTCAATCCCTTTGCATTTGGAACAGTTCTCATGCTCAACAGTGCCAGGGGCAGACAGTACACCCAATTTCTGTGTGTCTCTTCGATAAGTTTCCTTAACTTGTTCTTCAATGTCCCATTGTGCCTCTCTACCAATCTTGCAGATTGAGGGTGATACGCACAATGATTTTTTTTAAAGAAATCCCAAAATACTTGCTCAATTGTTGTATGGTTTGGTTTACAAAATGTGTGCCATTGTCACTGTAGATCTTTTCCGGTATGCCAAATCTAGGAATAATTTCTTTAACAAGGGTTTTCGCAACAGTAGATGCATCTGGATTTTGGGTCGGAAAAGCTTCCACCCATTTGGAAAACATATCTACAATGACAAGACAATACTTTTTATTTTTGCATTTGTTCAGTTCTATGAAATCCATACAGATAGTATGGAATGGATACGGTGGTGTAGGGAAACTCCCTTGCTTGGGCTTCAACGCCCCTTGTGCATGATGTTTATTACAAACGTGACATGACAGACAAAAATTTTTAGTGTAGTTTATAAATCCATATGTTGTGAACACTCTGTTCACTAACTGTACCATCCCCCCTGTTGAGACATGGCATTGCCCATGGCTAAACAAAGCTGCATATCTAAACAAGTTAGATGGCAATATCGGTTTTCCCTCTTTGGAGATGTATAGCCCTTCCTTGAGAATTGCTCCTCGTTTTATCCATCTTTGTTTCTCAACTTGCGTAGTAAGTGTCTGCATTGTTTTTAACATTTCTAAGTCTAAAATCTCAGAGGGTTGTAATTCCTCATTCAAAAGAAATACTTCTGAAACTGCCTGCTTTGCAGCTGTATCAGTCCTTGCATTACCTTTTGAAATTCTATCCTGTTGCTTGGTATGAACTGTACATTTACAAATAGCTACTTTCTGAGGTAACTGAATAGATTCTAAAAGATCTAAAATAAACTGTGCATGATTGATTGGTTTGCCAGTAGATGTTATCATTCCTCGATTTTTCCACTGTTGCGCAAAAGCATGTACAGTAGAGAAAGCGTACTGGCTGTCAGTAAAAACGTTCACACATTTACCCTTTGCTAAGGTACATGCCCGTGTTAAGGCAATCAGCTCTGCCACTTGTGCAGATAAAGTTGTGTGGTAAAGATTTTGCTTCTACAATCTCAGCATCAGAAACTACTGCATATCCTACTAGGTTCTGTCCTGTGGGACCCCTTTTGCATGAGCCGTCCACGTAGTATGTCACCTCGGCATCATCCAAGGGAACATCCGTAAGATCTTTTCTAGGCAGTGTCTTTTGCTCAATCTCCTGCAGGCAGCTGTGCGGTGTGCCATCTGCAGGAGTTGGAAGCAAGGTAGACAGATTCAAAGTCGTGCATCGTTCAATTGTCATACGAGGTTGGCTCAACAATATAGTCATACAGGAAAGATGCCTAGCAGGAGAAAGATATGCTACTTTTTCTTGCAGTAAAATATTCGCGACTGCATGAGGCACACTCAATGTGAGAGGGTGGAACAACACTACTGAGGCCGAAGCCTGCACTGCCATTGCGACTACTGCTTGTACACAGTGGGGTAAAGACCCCAGTTGTGATGAATAGTAAGCAATGGGGCGTTGCTTGTCTCCATGCTGTTGTGTTAGCACTGATGTCATATAACCTTGCTTACAATCTACAGTTTGGAAAAACGTTTATGATAGTTTGGTAATCCTAAAACTAATGAGGATGCTATCAACTGTTTTAATTTACAGAAAGCAGATTCTGCTTCTGGTGTCCATTGTAGTGAATCTTGTGCTGCCATAGGCTTCTTGTATATCAAGTTAGTCAGAGGTGCAAAAGCATAGTTTGGGATCCAGCTCCGACAAAAATTGGTCGTACCCAGGAAGGACATCATTTCCTTCTTGGTAGTAGGTTTCGGTGCTTGTAAAATCGCTATTTTTCTTTCCTCATCTAATGTTCTTCCCTCTTTGGATATTACATATCCTAGGTATCTAACTTGCTTTCTCCAAAGCTGCAATTTGTTTTTATTTACTTTATGCCCCTAAGTGGCTAAAAATTGTAACAATGCTATGGTATCCTCTTTGCAATCTTGCTGGGTGGGAGCTGCCAGCAGGATGTCATCAACATAAAGTAAAATCTGACTGCCTCTTGGTGGGGTAAATCCCGCCAAGTTGCTTGCCATCTCTTGTGAGAATATTGCCGGACTTTCACAATATCCCTGTGGTAGTCACGTGTATGTGTACCTTTTCCCCTGAAATGTGAATGCAAACCAATGTTGGCTGTCAGGGTGTATCGGTATTGAAAAAAACACATTGCTGATATCTACCACAGAAAAATATTTCTGTTGAGGTTTCAAATCCTTCAACAGGGTGTGTGGATCTGGCACCATAGGTGCCCTTGGTATTACTGCGTAATTTACAGCTTGTAAATCTTGGACCATACGACATTCTCCATTTGCTTTCCTAACAGGAAATAAGGGTGTGTTGCATGGTGAATCAGGTGATTCCACCAGTACTCCTTCCTTAAGTAAAGTTGCTATGATAGGTTTGATTCCTACTTCTGCATCTTTTCTCAAGGGATACTGTCTCTTTTGTGGTCTAAATGCTGACTTTGGCGTGATAGTAACTGGTCCTGCTGTACGAATAAGTCCTACTTCTGATTTGCCTGTTGACCAGAGAGTTTCTGGTATGCTTTGTAAGACATCTTCTTCCTCTTCTGATAAGAGTGCTAATCAGCTGTCCTCGCTAGGCCACAAGTGTACAGCTGGGTGTGTCTGTGTTATCCAATTTAACTTCTGCTTTTGTACTCCCTGTTCTGACAGTTCTAACTCTGTCTGTTTTTCCCATCTCGTGACTTTTTCTCCTAGGTCTGCCCATTTTACATTTTTGTCCTTAGTTAAGCTTACATGTGGTAATCGATTAGATTTATAAAGTGCAAAGAACTCCTGGGGTAATGAACAGCTAACTACACTGTTCCCTTTTATATCCCAGGACAGATTACATAATACTAATCTGTTTGCATGGTTTCTAAACAACTCTTGCTCATTCTTTATCAGGTCCTGGTGTGCTACAGTAATACAGAGTACAGTGCAACAAATGTTGTTTATCAATGTCAAGGGAGGGGAACTTGCTGATGGCTACATTCATCAGCTCTTCGGTTACTGCCCCTGGACCAGTCGTAACCAAGTCCTGGCTGTACCAATAAAATGTTTCACCCTCCGATCGCACTGCAAAAGTATCTGTTTGTCGCTGTGCTTCCATACCCTGCATAGTTGGAACTACTGCTATGCCAAATAGCTGCATAAGGTCCCTGCCCAAGAGGTTTACTGGGCATTTTGCAGAAACGACAATTTTGCTTTTCTGGGTTAATCCTGAAACAGGATCAGTTATTGCAATGTTATGGGAGAGGGCTCGATACAGCTGTCCATTAGCTGCTTTCACTAATATGTAATCAGGTGACTCTGAGTTCTCTGGCAGTTTGGAGGGATGTACCAGGGTCCGTGATGCCCCTGAGTCACACAAAAATGTGACTTCCCTCCCTTCTACTAGGAGTGTAACTTCTGGTTTTGTGTCTGCTAAATAGAGCTCCAAGCTCAATAAAGCTAAGTCTAAAATTTCATTTTCTTCACTATCCGTGACTTCATGTACTTCCTCTATTTCTTCTGTCACATCCTCTACTCTCTCTATCACATTTGCATTTATCTTTTCTTGGCTATTGTCTTCTAGTGATTCCTGGCTATCATATAGTCAGTCCTCACCCTCTTTATCTTCTGTGGTTGCCTTCTTGTTTTTCTTGCAATCCCTTGCCAAGTGTCCCTTTTTACTGCATTTAAAGTACCCCCCCCCCTTTTCTTTCGCCCTTCAAAGTCCTCTGATTGTTGATCAGATTGTTTGTTTCCCTGGGCATTTTTCTTGCCCTTTTTCCCAGACTGTACTACATATACGTCTGCTCCATCTTCTACAGAAAATACTTGGGCTTTCTTTTTCTTTTTGCTGTTAAAATGCCTCTCGGCATGTCTAGCATATTCAGGTAGTGAATGTAGTCTACTTGTACGATAATCTACCATGTGCTTTGTAATAAAGCTGCTTATGGGTGCAATACTGCCTTTTAAAAATGCATTCTTTAACTGCTGTTCATATGGGGAATCGTGATCATGTGTTTGATGTTCAGGTACCTGCATTCCGCAATGGTTATTAAAACACTTTAATAATCTGGCATAATATCTGTCAACAGTTTCACCTTTTTGTTGGATGCATTGATTGATGCAAGTCCAGTCTGCCCTAGGCTTCCATTTCTCAGAGATTCGGTCTGTAAGACCTTTCACTCTGTTGTCTAGCTCTGCACTGCTATGTGGGAGGGGTTTGTGTTCTGCGTCACGGGGATTCCAGTTGCCACTGATCATGTGCCAATCTGGTCCCACGATTTGTCTGACTACTATTTCTACTTCTCCGTTCAAGTTATAACTTAACCTCATGCCTTGTAGGTCTTCTAAAAATTTTCTAAAATTAACTTTTGGATGGGGAATTCCCTCAGCGGCTTTCTGGATATCTTCCGGTGTCCACGGTCTGTAAACTAAGAGAGTTGGGTCCTGTCCTTGTCTTGCCTGAGGATTAGGTACTTCTATAAGTGGGCATATTTCTTCTTCACTCATATATCGTGAACTTCTACCCATTTGGTATAACTCAATGTCCCCTTTTGAGTTTCCTGCCCGTGTTCGAGACCTGGTCTTGATTGGATCTCTATCAAACGGTTTTGCTTTTGCAGGGATAGCAGGATATCGTGGGGGTGGACCAGCTTGTCCGCTCGCTTCATATTCTGGTAAGGGAAGCGGAGGGGCCGATGCTATTACTAAGTTATTATCCTCTTTATCTAAAAACATTGTTTTTGAGTTATTGCTCTTTTGTTCCCTAAGGTTTGCTTCCTCAATCCACCTGTGTGCCTGAGGAATCCCTAACTGACGTTGCTTTTTTACCTGACCTCTGGAATCGGTTTTAAGCTGTTTGATAAGTTTAATAAGCGAGGATTTTTCTAATTTACCATCAAATTCATACTTATTAACCCATTTTGAGTAGTATTTAACATTATCCGCACGTTGTGATTACATAAATTTTGCGTCTTCTGTTAACAGCGGAGTTTGAGGTCTTTTTGTGCACTTATTTCCCATATTGTTCTTACCTTAAAAATGTTACGTAACCCTTCCTATCTTTTACGTGGTACCACGGGATTTGTTATAGTCTCTCCAGAATGACTACCTTACCCATTCCGTTTCCCTGATCTATGACAAGACAAGCAATCTTTTTGTCCCTGACAAAACAATGCAAATCTAGTCCCTGATCTAAAACAGAAGAAGGTACATCTCACCTTACCTGAGCCCTCGTGATTGATCGCCTGGTTCGAGGTAAACCCGCCCTTCAGTCACAGATCAGAAAGTGGTTGGCCTCTTTTGTACGACAGTTCAGTCGGAGGTCTTTTCAAATAAGAAGAACTGATGTGGTTTCTTCCCCATACGGTTTCACGCCACCTGGACTGTCAGATCCGGGTTGAGTGGAGGTTTCTGGTCCGAAGGACCAATCTGTCAAAGGAAAAAACTTCAAAGACCAATACACGTAAGGTTCAGGTTAAGGCACTTTAATTCTTCCGGCAAGGAGACAAAAACATGCATGCAAAAATACAGAGTTTGTCTGGTCTGTAACAGGAAATGAAGCCATTCTTATACTCTTTTACAAGACATTGCCTTCTGAAGCTGACATAATCAAATACAAGCCTACAATATTGTTTTTCACAGCAGATGTTGTTCAATATTTTCTGCTGATATTACATTACATTTCTAGATTTGTGAGAAACTTTTCTTGAAAGATAACATGGCCTCGAAGACCACTAGCTAGTTAAAATGATTTCTACAGTGCTGTGTTACATTTCAAGGTACTGTGCTTATTCAAGCACAAAGCAAACACAGATTATAGTTCATATTCTTCAAGCAGTCTTTGTTCTACTTCTCTATTCTTCCTGCAGCTGTGTATGTTCTCATAGCACAGACAGGGCTAATTGTCTAAGTTTAATAACATTATAGAAATCAGTATTGTTCTATTCATTATTTTCCTGACCTAGCAGAAAATCATCTGCTTCTCAGTAAATTTCCTAAGACATAAACAAGATTTTAGCTGTGCTGACAAAATACAAGGTCAGAAAGCATTCGCAGTTTATATGGATTTATGTAGTATGAAATAGAATAAATGTGTTAACCCTTTTGGGCTTTCTAAAAGCACTAATATACACATTAATACATATTTTTCTAACATACGTACTTTTGAGCATGTGTGTATGTGTGTGTGTGTGTGTGTGTGTGTGTGTGTATATATATATATATATATATATATATGCGTGTGTGTGTATGTCCGCGCGTTGGAATTGGCTACAAGTTTGTCTACCCAAACTGCCCAACTGCCAGAACTCTGCAGATATAGGGACACAGGCTGAGCTCCTCCCCAGATGAGTGGTTGAGATGATGTCTACCTGTGCCATCTTCTGCTCTCTCTTACCAGTGAAACAGAGGCAGTAGGCTAAATCCTACCCAGAGAGTCAGCATTAAACATGTAAATAAAAGAGCCTTGTTTGCTGCATACTGCTTACAAAGTGCTAAGGTTTCAAGCAAAAAATGGAAGGAGTAGGACAACCCTCCTATAGGCCTATCCCCTTTCTGTCTGGATTCACTGGCAACCAAGGGCCTAAAGACAGAAGAGAGAAAAAGCGTGTGTGTGTGTGTGTGTGTGTGTGTGTGTGTGTGTGTGTGTGTGTGTTCAGCAACAATGATTCTTCTAGAACATGTATTGTTGTGTTGAGTTCTCCAATGACTGTCCTCCACTCCCCCTAGAGGAGAGCCATGCCATTTACAGCCATAAATGGAACCATCCAAGAAGTAATATAGGTACATAAAGATGGAGAAGCCAAAAAATAATTGGTGGTCATAGAACTAATGGACAGGGATTTAAGGCAACATAGTTACTCCCAAAATAGTCTCACTGTGGCCCGACAGTGTTTGATATGATTAGGCATTGTCTTCTTTATTCCTGAGAGTGCTGGATTTGGTGAGGAAATGCCTTTTCCATTCCAAATCCCTTGGCCTTTTTCAGCTGCAACCTCATCTGTTGTAGCCCCCTTGGGGCAGCCAGTGGGATTTTATTCTGATTTATACCTCTTAGACCTCTGCTGAAGTGAGACCTCCAGCCAGATGAAGGATTTACTTGGGTTTTTTGGGAGATGTCCTTCCTTCATGATGTACAGTTACATCAGAAGGCTTCTCCCAGTAAGATTTCCCACATTTCTACTGATAGAGGCTTCTGAAAATCTACTGGTTTTCCAGTGCCTCATCAAGCAAAAGTCTCTCTTTTTTATTCAGGGGATGATGCCTGAGGGCTGGACACTCCCCTTCCTTCCTCCATTGTCCATTTCTGAATATAGGAAATTAGCTGAACAGTATGTAACCACAAGACTGGAAGCTGCCTTCCTTATCAGGGATTGATATCGGAGTACAGGCAAACAGAAAGGGATAGAGGAAAGCTAAGTGAAAGACCAGAGTATTTTTAGTTGAATCTAGAACAGAAGTTGCTGTTAAAAAAGGAATCAGTCAGAGGAGGTGAGAAAAGATTTTGGGAAAGGACTGGATAAATAATTCAGAAGAAAACAATGGGAGGATATATGTATAGCTCCCAAATATGCACAAAGTTCACATAGGTATTTTTGTACCCCAATCAGACTCCAAATAATTTTTCCTCAGATAGATGGCAAATGTTGGAGGTGCAATGGGGAAGAAAGAGGCAACAGGAACATATGTTTTGGGAATGTAATGAGCTGGCAGGGAACAATGCATGCAGAGTAATGGTTTGGAGGACGAGTGAGGTCTACAGGAAAGCAGGAATTGATCAATTTATGTAATGTATTGATGATTTCCATAGAAACATATGTGATGTATAATGTTTGTAACTATGAACATGCTACCATGGTTTGTTTTCTTTTATGTAAATATTTGTTTACCTATGTCTTAAGTTGTAATTCAGTAAAGGTGTTGAAAAAAAATATGTAGCCATGTAGCATTGAGCAAGCCTAGCCACCAGGCAGCTCAGCCTTCTACTTTGGCAGTAGCTTCTGCAGCACAGAGTAAGAAGAAATATTCTTCCCAGATTCCTTAGCCTGTAATGTGTATGAGCACTATGAAGTGTGTTTGGCAATACATCTGTTGCACTTGAGCTACAAGACTCCCTAACAGAAGGAAGGAAGCATGGTAAATCTTATGAGGGAGCATGTAAAATAGAGCTCAGAAAAAGCTTCAGATTCACGTAATATGTACCAAGATCGCTTAGAAAGAGATAAGCTTAGACAGATGGCTATTTCCCTGGTATTCCTTAGATTTGAAAATGCTTTCATAATTTCAACCTTAAAACCAGCCTCCCATCCTCCAGACTGCAGAAAGCTTGGTTTTAGAGAGTATGGTACGGAATTCTACTAGCTGATCCAACAGTGATACCTTGGATGCTACAAGCAGATCTAAGTTGGTCCTAGGTTTTAACATACTTCCTAATGGCAAAGAGTACAGAATATTGGACTGATGTGCGGGAGGGGTTTTATATATATATGTTATATATATATATATATTTATATATAGATATACACACACACAGATATACAAACACATCTGCTTTAGCTTATAAGGCTGTAAATTGTCAAGCCCATGTTAAGTTTGTTTGTGTCTTTCGGCTTTTCCCGGTTAGGGGCCGCCACAGCGGAACTCCTGTCCGCTAATGGTTGGCAGTTGATTTTTACATACCGGCTTTCCAGGCCTGAAGCACAACCTTCAACGAAGGTACGCCCATTCACGCATGTCTCCACGCAGAAGACGCTCTAGCTGAGAATCGAACCGGACAGCGTCTTACTGTGAGGCGACAACACTACCGCATCACCATCACCGCAGTCGCGTCAAGCCCATGTTAAGTATTAGGTAGATATCTCTAGGCAGCTAGAGGACATGGCTGGAGAAATCACTGATGATGCCCAGAGAGAGCAAGAATTGTTAGCTGACTAGGACAGTCTTTAAAGTGGGTAACCCTGTCATTGTGTGTCGTTATGATGGTAGCAGGAGGGCCAGTTCTGCACAGGTATGTCTGGCTAAGGATGCATCTTCTACTGGATAAAGTTAAGGGGCAGGTGTGGGACATCCCTTTTGATATGAATCTCTAATATGGCCCCTCTTCCTTGAAATGACTAAAAAACTGAGAGAAGTTGAAAATCTCATGAAGTCAGTCAAGCAATGTTTCATTGTACTGTGACAGTCTTAAATGGAAACTAACCGAACAAGAAATTACCATCCTGTAGTAACCAAGACAAAAGAATATTTTGGGGGATTAGCAAACTTGGAAAGATGGCCAATGTAGAGTCCAGCAGCTTAGTAGAGTAAGAAAAGAATTTAGTCTCCCCCTTGCCAGGATGGTAATAAACAGCATACACTGTTCTTCCCTTGTCCTCTTTCCCTGTCTTTTCTGTCTGTAATCCACCACACACACAACACTCATGTATCCTTGGTGGAGAATTTTTTCATCAAAGCAGTTTGGCACAGTCTTGCAAAAGACAACAGTGAGGGGAGATGTCCCCTTAGTCTGTAGAGTTCTGAATGTTTTCCTGTTTTCCTAAGAGTACTGGCTATGTCAACCTAGATTTTTCCAGGCTAAACAAGTTTCTGAGAGTAACTAGATACAGAATTGTAGTCCTACCAGCATTGCTCCCATTCCTTCTGCAGGGAACCTGTTAGTCACCCTGGATTGAAGAAGGCACAAATCCTTGTTTACAAAGAGCACAGATAGGGCCTGATATTTATAGCAGGACACAAACACTTTTAGGTCACCTTATCATTGGGTCTTTCCATTGCCGTCATAGTGATTACCATGTAAGTAGCACCATTGTTTGCCTACCTTATGACCTAAGGGATTTACATTGTTCTTGTATTTGGGTATTTGGTCCAGGTGCAGTGAAACTTAAGCATATATTTTAAGTGTTTATCAGCTACGCAATGTACATTTACAAAAAATAACGAACATGGAGTAAAAAATAAATTAAAGCCAGACAAGACTTGCAACAAGAAGTAACAACATTTTGCAGGATATAGCTGACAACAATTAAGCTATATTGCCACAAGCCTAGATGTAAACACAGAATTTAATTGAAAATAAAACATGCTTCTCAGTGGAACACACACCTGCCAATGATGAAAAATATTTTTAAAAAAGTCAGTGGTCCAATTGACCTTACACAGGCTAGGAAAATGATCCAAGTGATGCAGAAGCAGACAGATGAAGACTGAAGAAGGCAAGAAAAAAAAGCGAAGTAGTAACATTGACTACAGTATGTTACATCAGGCTGAAAGCTGAACAGCCTAGATGAAGTAATTGATGTGAAAACATGAAATAGAGTTGCTCCTAACCAGGCAGAAACTGAGCAGGTCACATCAGCAAAAATAAGCAAATCCACGCTTTGGTGACCTAGAAGTCAATTAGACCCTGTTGTCCAAAGCTTGGCCATACAGGCTGGTAATATTTCTCAGAAATGTTCCAGTTAGTCAGTCTCACCAACACAGCCAAAAACTGCTCTCGTTATGGAGAGAGAGTGGAGACATGTCTAGACAGACCAGAAACAAGCATGCACTTCTGCTTGGTTCTTTTGAGTAATTTTTTCCTTGGTCCAGAACAGTGAAAGGCAGATAGGCTCTTTTCGCTTTTGTTCTTTTGGATGCATCAGTCACGGTCAGTATTAAATTATCCAGATTACTCTCGTAACAAAAAAACAGCAACACAGCTCAGAAGTAAACAGATGATCAGTCCAGATTCAACAACTAGGTAACTCAAACATAAAGTTAAGTTCAAAAAAGAGCAAAAGAGGCAGTCAAAGAAAACTGTAAAGTAAGCAAGTGGTGGAACTGCCAAAGACGCTGACGTATTCAATAGACTGCCTAGCAATGTTCTCCTTGTACTTGCCCAACTCAAAGCTAACACTGTGGACAACATGGATAAAAATTCTGCAGAATGTTCCTTCAAGAGTATGATTTCTTTCTCTTTCCCTTTTTTTTTTTTATTTTGTATGCTTCAGCTTTAATTTTATTTATTTTTTTTTAACAAGAAGCACCTGTATTAAATCATCACTTCTGACAGAGGCAGTCATACATTTATAGAAAATGAAAGCAAACCACCTTGACATAATCCTAGTTGCAAGCATTTTATTTCACAAACCATATTTACGTGATTTTAGTTGCAAGCATTATACGTCATGTGTAATCTACCCAATCATTGTCAGTCAAGCATAATATAACTCATTCAAATCCTACCTTCTTTTAAAACCTCATTCCTCCCCTTTATGTATTGTTCCCACAATTCCCATTTTTTTGCTATATAATTTGCTCCTACCCTTTTGTAAATGCCCCAGTTCCAGTTGTTTTATCTTTATTACTATATTCACTACTTATAGTACAGTTGGTTTAGACTTTGATTTCCATTTTCTAGTAATTGCTTTTTTTGGTAGCAACCATATTTAGACTCAGCAGAGCCTTTACTATGTTTTGACAATTCTGATTCTATGTCATAGCTCAGAAAAATCGTTTCCCTAGTTACACCACTTTCCTCACCCAGTATGTCTGATAGAGTTATCTGCAGGGAATCTTTAAAGTCTGCCACCTCATTACACTCCCAGAAAATATATTCCCAGTTACCTCTTTCTTCCCTATCACACCTCCAACATTTGCTGTCTACCTGAGGAAAAATTCTCTGGAGTCTACTTGGGGTATAATAATATCTATGTAAGCATTCCCAAGCAAAAATCCTAAATCTTCTAGATTTTGTTGCATGTGTCAGAGACAAACATATATCCTCATTATTTCTTTGTGAATTGCTTATCCAATCTCTTCCCAGTCCTTTCTAACCTCCTTTGATTAATTCTTATAGTTATCATGCATTATTTTATATGCTACTAATTATTCCTTTTTAATACAGTTTTTGTTCTAGATTCTACTAAAAACTCTACCGTTGCTGGTCTTTTGTTTAGGACCTCCCTATTTCCTTTTCTTGCCTATACTCTGATATCAATGCTTGATGGGGAAGGCAATCTCTAAGCTGCGGTCCAAATTCTTGGTATCTTCCCATTCTATTACCTTTTTTCTCTCAATTATTTGCTCCCAATACCTTGGTTCCTTTGCCAATTTTTTCCAATAAATTACATCCCCCTGTTGCCTTTTGTCTATATCCCAAATTGCAGTCATCCTTATTGACAGAGTCTCCTTTCTCCATTCCTGTGTTGACTTGATTCTTAGAATACTTTCTGCTACTTTATAAATATAATATTCTGTATGGTTATTGTTGTTCTTAAAGGTCTACATCCAAAATCCCAGTCTCTCCTTGTTTTTTTGATCTTCCTCAGTTTCATCATCATCACTTTCCACTTTGAATTACAGGCTTCTGCCTGTGCTTTGTATAGGAGCCTTAACTGTATCTCTGAAATACCCCTTCAAATCGAATAATCCCAATCGCCTTTTTCTTCTGGAAGAATCAACTTATCCCACTTGACTTTTGCCATCTTCCCCTCCCAGATAAAATCCTTCAGCTCTTTATTAATTGCTTATCCACAACTTCTCCTCTGCTTGATAAAAATATGCCTGACCAGTATACAAGATTAAAATGATTAAAAGCATTTTAACTGTTTGGACTTCCAAGATGGCTGCACACTGAGTAGCAGCTTGTTTCTAGCTCTCCCGCTGTGAAAACAGAATCTCAGTAGAGAAGGCCAATAGACTTATGTTTACGGGTAAAATTCAGTAACTGGCTAGTAAGTACACTGCCTGAATACCAGGAATAAAGAAACACAGAAGACCTGGAAAACAATTGGCTACAAAAAGTGAGGAGAAACACTGCCAGGGGGAGTTCTGCAGCTGTTCATCAAAACGTAATGCAACCTTTAGAAATGACTTCCAGTAACCTAGTAGTGGAAGATATAAGACAACTGCATACAGACCTGGTTAAAATAAACCAAACACTGGTAGAGTATATCCACACAAACAACAAAAGGCTGGAATAAATGGAAGAAGCGTTAAACAGATATTCAGATGAGATGATAAAGCTGCAAAAAATCAGAGGTCAAAATGAAGAAAAGACTGACTGAATATGAGACTGCTCAGGAAGAGATGTTTCAGAAAATCTTAGGTTTTCCCTATGTGTTCTGTCCTCTAATTCTAAGATTTTCAGCTATACCTTAGAAGCTTAAAGGAACAGACTGCATTAATTTTATGAAAGCCCAAATAAGCAACTGGACTGGTATTCCACAGCAGGATCTGTTAGTTGAACAGGCACATCATGTGTATGCTCCAAACCTAGACGTAAGAAAGCAACCTAAACTTATAGCAGTAAGGATGCAATCCTACCAGCAAAAGGAGTTGATTCTAACAAATCTGTGGAAGGAGGACAGAATACTAAAAGTGGGAGATAGCAGTGTGTTTGTGGACAATGATTACTCATTGTAAACCAGGCAAAGGAGAAGTAAATTTATTCCACTGTTCAGAAAATGTTGAGACGCAGGTGTGAGATTCAAACTGCTGAATCCAGCTGTTTTCAAGGTATTCTTCCCTGAAGGAACAAAATCATTTTTTGATAAAATGCATGCTAAGGAGCAAGTACAAAAGTTTATCCAGCAAAAAATGAGCTGTGAAACAGGAGATTCTGCTTCTTGTTCTTCTGGTAATAAAGACCACATTGAGAATGTACATGTGAAACCTTTTCCAGTATTTCAACAAAAAATGTTGGAGGGCAGGACGAGAGCATGAGAGTTGACTAGCAAAATCTGGAGTATGTTGGAAATGAAGCAGAGGCAGGATTTGAGTGATGGAGAAAGAACAGTACTAAAATCAGAAGTTTAATGTAGGTTTGCAAAGCAAAAATATTTGTGACATATGGCAGAACAAGAAAATCTGGAAATATTGGATTTTTTCAAATTTGTTTGTGTGGGGGACCGTAAAGTATATGCCCCTACTTCATGTCATTAATGTTCAGCAAAATGCTTTGGGGAGGGAAGAGAGGAGAGAATGCTAACTGTAAGTGAAGAAAACACTTTTTTTTTAATAGTACTGTATTTGTGGTGCATGATATGATTTTCTTTGCATGGTATTTTTAAGTGCAAATGGGTTTCTAAACAGGTGGTGTTTTTCTTTTTCTCACCTTTTCTTTTTTTCTTGTACAGCTTTGAGAAATATAGTCAATGCAATGATCAAAAAAGCAGAAAAAAAACAAAGGGAGCCTGGTTAAAAAGGCATGACGTAGTTCAAATTTGATTTTTTTCATTCTTGCATGGGGAAATGACTGATTAAGGACCTTTGTTTTAAGAGAGAGAGAGAGCAAGTAAATGAAAAAAATAATTGAATAATGCAAGTTTTTTTCTAGCAGTTGCATGTAAGTATACTAAGTAGCATTTTTACAGCTGGTCTTCATGTCTCCATGGAGATAATTTGATAGAGAAACTGAAGACAGTTTGGTGAAAGGGGATTAGCTAAGGGAAAAGGAACAAGAAGAGAGAAATTGGCTAGGACATAATGTTCCCTGAAAACAATCCTGGATTTTCCCATGTGAGACCGCTTTAAAGATTATGCAAAACCAATTAGACCTGAAATAAAGTTTTCTCAGTTTGAAATGCATGGGGATATTAATAAAAAAAAATAATTATATTAAAAAAAATAGATTTGTTATGCTACCACTCTATTAGCTATTAGATTGTGTACTATAATGTAGTAACGCTGTAAAAATGTATTGTTTGTTAGAATTTGTGTACTACAAGAATTTTGTACCAACATCTTTACTGCTCTATCTACTATGTATTTGTACTTTTTCTGGAGCTTTTCTCCCTAGGACTCCATTGAAAATGGGCTCATGTGGCCCAATGGACTATCCTGGAAAACAAACTGCAAATAAAATAAATAAATAAATATAAACAGGTACTTTTTTTTTTTTCCATCCTTCTCTTTCAAGTTTTAAGGAATGTAGGCACTGCAGTGAAAAAAAAAGAAAAAGTAGGAAGGGAGGGGATGGGGGAAGAAAGGAGAAGGGTCTAGTTAAGAGTGTGTGACAAAAGAAAAATCAGTTTGCTTTTTCCCATGCTTGTGACTGGGTTAAAACCCTAGGCATTATCCAGTAACAAGTTTATTACAAAGCATGTAAATGAAAAAGAATATTGAATATTGTAAGGCTTTTTTTCTGATATGATAGCCTTAGCAGTTTTGTGTCTGGTTTGCATGTCACTTGAAGACAATTTGATAAAGGGAAATGGCTTGGAGAAAGTACTTACTGAAAACATTCTAGTGTTTTCTCAACTTGGAAATCTATAAAGACATAGAAAATCAAGTAGCACTTACTAGTAGCACAGGCTGTACCATGTGTCTTAGCATGACTAACCTTTCTTTTTGGTTAACTTTACCCCATCTGTGTAGCTATCAACTTAGAACTTGTTATTGTTGAGAAACAAAAACGTCAATATTTGCAGATATGCATACTTTTGTGTGTTAAGTTAATAGGTTTTAGGAGGGTTTTTTTTGGGGGGGGGGTTGTTCTGTTTGAGGGCTTTCAAAAAAAAAACAAACCGTTGTGTAAGATGTGGCATAGGCACAAGCGTATATGACAAGAAACAACTGTATAAAAGACCAACCTTCCAAACCGTATATAGCTGTAACATAAAAGTTGAAAATAGACATTTAACAAAAAAGGAGTTGTGCATAAAAAGTGGTAATAATAACTATATAAGAAAATGATACTTTCTGTAATTTCTTTCAAGTCTGAATGGTCTTGCAGATTAAACATTAAAAAGAAAAAGGAGTGAATTATATTGAAAAATGTAGAGTGAAAATAGCTATGCTACATGAGACACACCTGGAAAGAACTGAACACGTGAATTTGATAAAGGTTTTCAGGATGGTTATTCAGCGGAATATCTGGGGCAAAGGGAAAGAGGAGTACTTAAATTAATTGCAAGAGGAGCTCCAATAGTTATAGAAGAGAGGAAAAAAAAGAACATAATGGCAGATACATAGTACTAATGTCCTACTGTATAGGGAGGAAGAGTATACTGGCATGTATTTATATCCCCCCTCAAACTGTTGTAATGGAGCTTAAGAAAATTCTGGGAGAAATGATCAGCTTTCAGCAAGGAATATTACTTATAGGTGGAAACTGGAATTTAATTTGCCACAGTGAAGATGTGTCAGGGGGCCTAGAAGGGAAATAGAACAAAGGAGGGTAGATTTTTGAAGATATTTTTGAAAATGTTTGGCATTGAAGATGTGAATTCAGTACTAGGAGTTTGGTGTGAATCTACATATTACTCAGCAAGATACAAAAACTGGGCTAGGCTAGGTAGATTTTATATCTCACAGGAACATGTGCACTTAATTGAAGGTCTTGAAATGCACCCAGTAACTATTTCAGATCATGCATCAATAATTAAAATAAAAATGCAAGGTAATGACACTGGTGCTTTCTCGGGTATCGGTTGAAAAGAGAAGAATTTGAGGAATGAGTTCTGTAATTAATTCAGGAGCTACTAGAGAAGATAGAATCTTTTTCTGAAAATATAGCTAGGGAGCGGGATAAAATTAAAGTGGAGTTTAAAACTAGGGTGGAAATAAAAGAAAGGGAGATATGGTTAAACAATAAGAATTATTTAGAGGGACTGACAAATGTTAAAGTATTGCAATATTGAGGGGAATCTCTCAGAACAAGAAAAGGAGCAACTGCAAAATGCTAATCAGAAAATAAGGTATTACTTTGACAATATGCACGAGTTTAGAAAAATTCCAGTTAAGCAACTGTTTTTTTTTTTTTTTTTTTGTGCTCTAGAATTATCATCAAAACTTTTAGCACAACAACTCAGGCAACAGAAAGTGGAAAGGGTTGTCACCAAGCTTAAGGAGCCTTTAACAAGGAAGTAAAGAGACCCTGTGGAAGTATTAGAAATATTTTGGAAATTTTATGAAAGTTTGTATAAAGCAGAGAAATATGGAAATCAAGCAAAGGTACAAATGGAAATGTTTCTGGAAGAATTAAATATGCCCAGGTTAGAGGTAGATGAGGCTCAATTATTAACACGATAGGAAGGGATGAGATAAAAATGGCTTTGTATAACCAGTCTGACAGGAAATTCCCGAGGATTGGATGGTATTCCTGTGGAATGTTGGAAGTTAGGAGGGAAAACACTGATAAAGATCTGGAAGGTTTTATTTAACAGTATTTTAAGAGGAGGAGAAATACCAGCATCCTGGAAGAAGGCGGTGGTAACGGTAATACCTAAAGAGGGTAAAGATCCATCAGATCTAGCTTCTTACAGACCCATTTCAATACTAAACCATGATTATAAAGTGTTTGTCTATAATGGCTAAAAGAATGGCAAAAGTGATACCAAAATTGATAGATATGGATAAGTATGGTTTTGTAGAGGGGAGGCAAACATTTGACAATATTAACAGAATATTGATAATTCGGAGGGAAGCAGAATGTAAAAAAATACCACCTTTATTGGTGGGTCTTGATACAGAGAAAGCATTTGAGAGAGTAGACTGGGACTTCATGAGTAGGGCAATGGAAGCATTTGCTTTACTGATTCAATTATAAGGTTGATTAGATGAATATATGAGGGATCTGAGGTGCAAATTATGGTGGGTGGAGTCCTCTCCAATGATTTCTGCTTGAGTAGGGGAACCAGGCAGGGTTGTCCACTTTCTCTTTGTTGTTTGCATTAGATTTCAAACCACTGGCAAAGAAAGTAAAGGATTCAGAAATTCATGGATTTAATTGGTATGTTGGGAAAAGCTGGCTCTATTTACAGATGATGTCCCTTTCTGGTTTTGTCATGTATAAAATAATATTACAGTGTTGTGGAACATTTTAAGACAGTTTCAGATCTTCTCAAGGTAAAACAATTAATAATGCTAAAACAAAGGCAATAGCAGTAAATTATGTATCCACACATGAATTGGTCCAACAATATCCATATTTATGGAGACATAATATAATAAAGTATTTAAGAGTATGGAGTAGAAATGACTCTGTTGTGGCAGCTAAGGATATGTGGGAAGAGACTAAAAAGATAATACAAAAATTGAGAAACTGGAAGCTTTGTTACATTGATACTAAGATACAAGCAATTAAAATATTTTAGTCCCTTTAATCTTATACACAGGTCAGGCATATTTTTATCAACCAGAGGAGAAGCTGTGGATAGCAATTAAAAAAGAGTTGAAGGATTTTATGTTGGAAGGGAAGACAGCAAGGGTCAAGTGGGATAAGTTGATTCTTCCAATAGAACAAGGCGGACTAGGACTGCATAATTTTAGGGAGTATTGTACAGCAACACAGTTAAGGCCTTTGTATGTAACACAAGCAGAAAACTGTAATTCAAAGTGGAAAGGAATGATGCTGATACAGGGAGGAAGCTCAAGAAATAAGGAAAGATTGGGATGTTGGATGCAGACTCTTAAGGAGAACAACAAAAATCATGCAGTGTGTTATGTTCATAAAATAGCATGGAGTATTCTAAGAACCAAACCAGCACAAGAATGGAGAAAAGAGATTTTGCAGATAGGGATGACTGCTATCAGGGATGCAGATAATAGGCAAGAGGGGGCTGGATTTTATTGGAGAAAACTTGCTAAGAAACCAAGGTATTGGGAGCAAATAACTAGAAAGGGAAAGATAATAGACTGGGAAGAGGGCAGTAATTTATTTGGACTGCAGGTTAGAGATTGCCTTCCCTATCAAGGACTGATGTCATAGTATAGGCAAAAAGAAAGAAATTGGGGGCTGCTGAATGAAAGACCAGCATTGGTAGAGTTTTTAATATAATCTAGAACAGAAGCTGTCATTAAAAAAAGAATAATTAGTAAAGCATATAAAATACTACATTATAATTATAAGAGTCAATCAGAGGAGTTTGGAAAGGATTGGGAAGAGATTGGATAAGCATTTCATAAAGAGATAATGGGAGGATTTATGTATGTCTCCCAAATATGCAACAAATTCTAGAAGATTTAGTATCTTTTCCTGGAAGTGTTTACATAGGTATTTTTATACCCCAAGTAGACTCTAAATAATTTTTTCTCAGGTGGATAGCAAGTGTTGAAGGCGTGATGGGCAAGAAAGAGGTATGGCTGAGAACATATTTTTTGGGAGTGTAATGAGCTGGCAGACTTTAGGGGGACTCCCTGTAGACCGCTCTATCGGAGATGCTGGGTGAGCAGATTAGATTGATTTGGGATATGATTTTTTTTGAGTTGCGATACAACATCGGAATTGCCTAGACATAGTAAAGCCTTGCTGAGTCTAATTATAGTGACTGCCAAAAAAGCAATTACTAGAAAATGGAAATCAAAGTCTAGACCAACTTTACTAGAAGTAGTGAATACAGTAACAGAGATAAAAGAACTGGAATTGGTATCTTTAGAAAAGGGAAGAAGCAAACTGCATAGGAAAAAAACGGAAATTGTGGGAGCAGTATATGCAGAGCAGGAACAAGGTTTAAGAGGCAAGATTTGAATGAGCCATATAATGCTTGACTGACAATGACTGGGTAGATTATAAGTGATGTACAATGTTTGCAACTACAGTTTCAGTGATGTATACTGTTTGCAACTAAAGTGGTGTCATGCATACCTCTCAACCATACCGAATTCCTCAGTAAATACCAGTTTTGAGGGCAAAATATTGGGGTGCCACGAATTCCTGAGTGGCCCCTTTAATTTCCTGGGGTTTTTTTAAAGGCTTTTTTTTTTTGTTTATTTGGAACGTTCCTGATGTCATCATGTGATGATATCAGCACAAGGCTGACAGCCTATCAAGATTCAACTGCCAAGCCATTTACTTAATTTAACTTTACGGTGGCAGTGCCAGCAGTTGTTTTTTTTCTGGTAATATTCATCTTGTTTTAATTTCATTGTATGTGAATTGCCAACAGTAAGTTTTTAAGGGCTGCTATTATTAATTTGAATATGACTGCTAGTTCTTTATAGTGTGCCTTTGCAATATTAAGAACTGCTCTGTGTGCTGGTTCCTTTGCTGTTATAACTGGTTTGTGAACTCCTCTGTGGTTCCTTTGGCAGTGTTATGAAGATGGGTCTGTGAACTACTGCAGCAGTTGTTTCTTCTCCGGTAACGGTCGTCCGGTTGAATTTGAACTACCAATATTTTAGCTTCATTGAATGTGAACTTTGCAATTTTGCACTTTTTCTCTGCTAAGCCATTAGCTTTTTGCAGTGTTCCACTTTGCTTTCTTTGCCAAGCCATTTACTTACAGCAGAAGTTGTTTCCAGTTATGTGATCTGCCAACAATAAGGATTTATGGGCTCCTTTTATTATTTTGAATATATATGACTGCTAGCAAGTTTGTTTAGTGTGCCATTGCAATGTTATTAAGAACTGCTCTTTGTGTGCTAGTTCATTTGCTTTTATACCTGGTCATCTGTTTTTAATTTTTTCAAGTGTACTGCACTGCTCTCTGCCAAGCCATTTACTCAGTTTAACAGCCACACTTGTTTCTTCGCAATGTTAACTTAACTTTGCAATGGCAACGTTCTCCACTTTTAATTTATTTGAATTGAAATGCTCTGTGTGACTATTCCTTTTAAGGAATGCAAGACTGCTAGTTCTCTTTGATGTGCCTTTCCTTTTATTTAATTTAAGGGCAGCGATGTTATACTAACGGCAGCATTTTTACAGTTGTGTTTTCTGCTGATGTTACTTAACGGCAGCTTTCTGCAGTTTTAATTTCTTTGAAATGCTCTGTGTGCCATTCCTTTTTAAGGAATATCACTGCTAGTTTTCTTTAGTGTACCTTTCCTTTTACTTTAAGGGCAGCAATGTTGTTTTTTATGCCAATGTTACTTAATGGCAACCTTCTCCAGTTTTAATTTCTTTGAAATGTTTTGTGTGCCATTCCTTTTAAGGAATATATGACTGCTAGTTCTCTTTAGTGTGCCTTTCCTTTTACTTAATTTAAGGGCAGCAATGTTACACTTGTTTAGTCTGCCGAGCAGTTTTACCTAACTTTACGATGGCAGCCTCCTCCTGTCTTTTATTTCAGCATTTACTTAATTTAATGGCAGCAGTTGTTTGTTCATAGCAATGTTAGTTGTTTTCACTGCCAGTGTTAGTTTTAATTTCTTTGAATTGCTCTGTGTGCCATTCCTTTTAAGGAATATGACTGCTAGTTCTTTTTAGTGTGCCTTTCCTTTTCAGGGCTGCTATTAATCTTGTGGAGAAGAGGTGTGTGTGGGTGGGCTGCTTTTTATGTGGAAGAGGTGTAGGGGTGTGTGTGTGTGGGCTGTTTTTTATGGGGAAGAGGTGTGTGTGTGTCTGTTGGCTTCCTTTTGTGGGGAAGAGGTGTGTATATGTGTGTGTGTGTGTCTGTTGGCTGCTTTTTATAGGGAAAAGGTGTGTGTGTGTTGGCTGCTTTTTATGGGGAAGATGTGTGTGTGTGTGTGTGTGTGTGTGTGTGTGTGTGTGTGTAAAATGCCCCGGGAGAGTATACCTGGTCACTAGAGGTAGGCTCAAACCCTGTACCTTGAGTACATGTAACCAGATCCTAAAGCCCCTAACCACCACCACTTGTGAAAACCTTCCAGATTTTCTGCCTCATATTTTTGTTCTGTTCCTCATAAAATTAGTGTTTTTTTCTGCATTTTTGTGACAAAATCTGTGAAGGATTGAATTCACTAAATAATGACGGGCATTTGAATTTCAGTCCCTATTTTTTGGGCTCTATTTCCCCCATTATTGGCTTTGTCCAGGTTTTTTTGTGCTAAGTGTTTGAGAGCTATGGTGAGAAGTGAGAACTGAATTCTGTATTTCCCCATTATTGGCTTTGTCCAGTTTTTTGTGCTAAGAGGTTGAGAGCTATGGTGAGAAGTGAGAACTGAATTCACTAAATGATAGCCAATTAAGTTTGTCTTCCTATCATTCATGAAACTGCTGATTTGGCATCATGGTATATTGTTGTGACTGTAGTGCGCAAACAAATTTAAAATGTGTTTTAATTCTGACAAGTGTGCTGTATTATACAAGGAATATAATTTAGTAAAGTCTAGAAGGTGTATCAAAGAACATGTGTGTGTTTCTTGTTTTGTGTGCAAGGGGGCCTGTGATTTGAAAACAGCCCAGAGATAATCTTTATCTACCACTGGCCAGATGCATTTTCTTTGGATGTGGTGTGGTTGTATGGGTTCCAACGCTGTTTCAATGAATGCGAGTTTCAAGGGCAGAGAATTCTGAGAGAAGTTTTAATGCTAAGTCTTTTCATTGTGATACATTATTGCTTTGTTTAGCTGATGTCTATTGGTGTTTGTGCATAATGCTATAAAATTCAAATAATCATTGTAGAAGTAAAGCAGTATGCACATTAGTGTTTACATGGCTATTTCACCCCATTTACCCTAATGGGACATTGGAATGGCTGCAGGGCACTCTGGTGCCATATTTTGGTTGTCTGTTCTTCGGTTTGCATTTGAAAGTTGATATCCCAAAATTCCATTGGACTGGGTGGGGTTACATAATTATGTATGCAAATTTGATGTTAATCAGAATACAGATTCGTACCTATTTTTCATGGGCCTTGTCCAGATTTTTGATGTTTCCATGTTGATAGGTATGGTGTCATATTGGTTTTTCATTTGTATAAGTGTAAGATTGCCTATGTCATGTGTGAAAATTTAATAAAGATGTGTGTTGGGAAAAAAAATGCAACTGCTTGTATCTTACTATCTATAGCCATATAACAGAGCTTCCAATTTATCGGATTTGTATTAGCTTTTGTTTAGTCTCTTCCCACATATCCTTAACTGCCGCACAGAATCATTTTTAATCCATACTCCTAAATAATTTATTTTATCATTTCCCCATATATATGGGTATTGCTGAACCAATTCATGTGTGGGTACATAATCTAGCACTCTTGTTTTTGTTTTCACTTAATTTTGTATCCGGAAAAGATTTGGAACCATCTCAAAATGTTCCACAACACTGTAATGTCCTTTTCTAGTTTTATCAGGTATAAAATGTCTGCAAATAGAGCCAACTTTTCTTGACTGCCATACAAATTGTATCACTGAATTTCTGAGTCCCTTATTTTCTTTGCCAATGGTTGTAAATATAGTACAAAAGGGAAAGAGGACACCCCTGCCTGGTTCCTCTGCTCAAGCAGAAATTATCAGAGAGGAACCCACCCACTTTAATTTTCGCCACCAGTCCCTCGTATATCTTCATAACCAAGCTTATAATTTTATCACAGAATTAAAATGCTTCCATTGCCCTGCTGATAAAGTCCCAGCATACTCTGTCAAGTGCTTTCTCTGCATCAAAACCCACCAACAGCAGTGGTATTTTCTTACATTCTGCTTCCCTCTGGATCATCAGTTTTCTGTTATGTTTGCCTCCTTTCCACAAAATCACATTGATCCATATCTATTAATTTTGGCATCACTTTTGCCATTCTTTTAGGCATTATAGACATAAACACTTTATAGTCATGGTTTAGTATTGAAATGGATCTTGTTACTGGATCTTAGTATTGAAATGGGCCTGTATGAAGCTGGATGTGATGGCTCTTTACCGTATTTAGGTATTATAGCTACCCCTGCTTTCTTCTAGGATGTTGGTACTTCTCCTCCTCTTAAAATACTGCTAAACAAAACCTTCTAGATCTTTATCAGTTTTTTTTTCCTCCTAGCTTCCAAATTTCTACAAGAATACCATATATTCCTGGGGATTTTCCTATAGATTGGCTATACATATCTCATCTCCTCTCCCTCTAGCATTGGCATATTTAAATCTTCCATAAACATTTCCATTTGAACCTTTTCTTGATTTCCATATTTCTCTGCTTTATACAGATTTTCATTGAATTTCCAAAATATTTCTAATACTTCTACAGGATCTCCTATCTTCCTTGTTATAAGCTCCTTAAGCTTGGTGGCAACCCTTTCTACTTTCTGTTGCCAGAGTCATTGTCGTATACGTTTTTGTGCTCTAGAGTTATCAAAAAAAGTTGCTTAACAGCAATCTTTCTAAACTAATGCATATTATTGAGGTAATCCCTTATTTTCTGTTTAGTATTGTGTAGTTGCTCCTCTTATTCTTAGAGATTCCCCTTATATTCCAATACTTTAACATTTGTCAGTCCCTGTAAATAATTCTTGTTACTTCTTATCCATATCTCCCTTTCTTTTACTTCCACCCTATTTTTAAACTCCACTTTAATTGTATCCCACTCCGTAGCTATATTTTCAAAAGAAATTTCTATCTTCTCTAATAGCTCTTGAATAATTTTCACTACCCATTCCTTAAATTCCTCTTTTCAGCAGATAGGTGGGAAAGCACCAGTGTCTCATTTTTATTTCATTACCCTGTGTTTTCATTTTAGTTATTGGCGCATGATCTGAAGTAGTTATTGGGTGCATATCAAGGCCTTCAATTAAATGCACATGTTCCTGTGAAATGTAAACTCTGTCTAGCTTAGCTCCGTTTTGTATCTTGGGGAATAATATGTAAATTCACTCCGAACTCCTACTACTGCAGTCACATCTTCCATGCCAAATATTGTCATAAATGTCTTCAAAAATCTAACATCCTTTGTTATATTTTCACATCTGGGTCCCCCAAACACATCTTCACTGTTGCAGATCAAATTCCAGCCCCCACCTATAAGTAATATTCTTTGTTGAAAGCTGATTATTTCTTGCAGAATTTTCTTAAGCTCCATTATAGCAGTTTTTGGTGCAATATAAATACATGTCAGTGTAATCCTCCTCCCTTGCCAGCAACCCCTTGATAGTATAAGTTCATAGGTTCATAGGTTAGTACTAGGCTAACTGCCCTTGCAAGCCATTGTAAGCCTAGCCAATTATCCCTTGTGAGACTCAAACCCTGCACTTTGTGTTTGTAAGGCAAACACCTTAACCATTAGGCCACCCTCCCAACCCCAAGTCTACCATTATTATCTTTTGTATCTTTTTTGTCACTGTTGGAGCTCCTCTTTCAATTAATATAAGTAGTACTCTCTTCCTTTGTCCCTGATATTCCACTGAATAACCATCCTGAAAACCTTTCTTTATCAAATTCACATGTTCATTTCTTTACAAGTGCATCTCCTGTAGCATAACTGTTTGCACTCTACATTTGTAAAATATAATTAGCTACTCTTTCTTTTTTCTATTTCTGTTTGAGGCCATTGACGTTTAAAGACATTACAGAATGCATCATTGTGTTAAAAAGTTATTCCCACCTTTTACATATAACAACGTTTTGTTAGATGTCTTTTCCCAGATTTTGTTACACGCATACACTGTTTAGCAGATTGATCTTTTATGCAGTTCTTTCTTTTTATCCACATTTGAATCAGTGTTGCATCTTGCAAAACATTGTTTTATTGAAAGCTGTCAAATAAACGCACCCTCAATACTCGTCTAAAACCTATTAACTTAATAACACACAAAGCTGTGTACATCTTCAAATATTAAGTTTTATCCTCCTAATACAAACAAATGTTCCAAACTGACTTGAGCCTAACCTAAAAGAAAGGTTAGCCAAGCTAAGACTCATGGTGCAGCTTGTGTTTCAACTAAGTGCTGTCTGGTTTTGTCTTATCTTTTATAGCTCTCCCACCTGAGTAAACACTTGAATGCTTTTAGAGAATATGATCGCCTAGCTGTTTTTCATCAGTTATCTCCTGGAGACATGATGGCCAGATACTGAATTACTAATAAGCAAACATTTATTTGCTAGAAAAAAAGCCTTATAGTATTCATTATTTTTTTTCATTCATTTGCTTTCTCTCAAAAGTTGTTACTAGATCAAGCTAAGGGCTTTAATTCATTCCTCTATGCAATAATTAAGAAAAGCACACTATTTTTTCTTTTGTTATGCTTTTTTAACCAGACTTTTGTTTTTTTTTTGTCTTTACATTGCAATGCCTACATTTCTTAAAAGTGATCAAGGAGAAAGAGAGAAGGGAGGAAGAAAAAACAAGAACATGTTTACATTAGTATCCCCATTACACTTAAAATTAACTGAGGAAAATTTTACTTTGTAACATGCAAAGAAAATCATGCACTATAAAAAGAATACCATTAAAAATGTGTTTTACTTAACTTTCTCCCTCCTCATCCCATCTCCTAAGTATTTTTCTGAATATTAATGACATGAAGTAGGGCATATGTTAGTCCCCTACAAATTTAACAAAGTCCACAAGAGTCCAATATTTCCAGATTTTCTTGTTCTGTCATGTTTCACAAATATAATTATTGCTTTGTAATCCCAGAGTTGTAAATTTCCAAGTTACTGATTTTATTCCTGTTCATCTCCATCTCCCAAATCCTGCCTTTGCTTCCTTTCCAACGTACTCTGGATTCTTCTAATTGACTCTTGTACGTTATCCTTCTCTCAAGCATTTTCCATTGAAACATTGGAAAATGTTTTACTGGCACAGTTTCTCTGTGGTCTTTATTACCAGAAGAACAAGAAGCAGAGTCCTGTGGCCCATTCATTCTTTGCTCTGGAGGCCCTGTCAGCCCATCTGTTCCCTGGTGGCAAGAGTCAAATGGTAGGGAGTAGGCCAGCATGCTGGTACTATGGGGTGGCCTACCATCTCAACACTGATGGCTTGCCATACTCCATAATTCCTGTTCACCAAGAAGACCTTAGCTCATAAGTACAAGTGCACCATGACAGAGTAGGCTGCCTTGCTCCCATACTCCATGGGTGAAGCTTCAGGTGCTCTTGCTTGGTGATACTAAACTGGCAAGCCTGAGCTACCTCCCTTGCTCCCAAGATGTGCGAACTGACAGTTACTGCTTCTCCCATGTGCACTGGTCAGGTCCTACACTCAGCCGAGTAGCTAATCTAACTCTGGTCACCTGCAATATAATGCAGGATTCATGTTGTTACACCACAAAGCTTGATTTAACATTAAACTCTAATCGTCTAATTAAGAAACTAATCCTAGTGCCTTTTGAATCCACTGCTGCTGTAGCAATCAAGATGCGCATTCTGCCATTCGCTTTTGCATTGTTCACTTCTTGAAATATCTGCTTGCAGGAAGCTCAGTTGGTTTGCCCAACTTCTAGAGCTCAACCTTCCCCCAAGGCTTCAGCTGACTCCTAGTGCCGTGTAATGACATTGGTGGTATAAGATGGGCATCACCCAATGCCATTTTCAAATCTTTCTTGATGTGCAGAATCTTTTGCTGTGATTGCTACCAGATTCATCAGTCTATAAGTCAACCTGCTTTCTAGTAGCTCGATAACTACTCCACAGAGGCGGCTTTCTTGTCTATTATTTGGTAGAACAGTTTGTCTGTTTGTGACTTTAATTCTGAACTTATAGCAAAAGTGAAAAATTTTATTGTGTGTAGAAAGCAAATCCCCCATAAAAACTGACATGCACATGTTTCTGCCTCATCATGAAGCAGGACATGGAAGGATGTATGCATTGTGCTAGCTTTTTCGTGAGTACAGTTCAAAGGAAGGCACAATCTCTTTAGGAGCTCAGACTGAATGTATGGAGGTGATGAAGGACTCTAACTCTCCCATCTAAGAAGAAACTCCAACAAAAAGAATAGGATAAATAAGAGACTAAAGATGTCCCTTTGGATGACTCTGGTCTGATTAGTACTTTTGTCTACAATGCCTGTGGTGCAAGTGCTGTGCAGGCTATAACACTTCTGAATTTTTGGCTGTCCTTCCAGACAGAAAATCCTGCTATGCATCCAGATACAGAAACAGCTTCAGTGTTGACAGCTTGGGTGCTGATTGACAAAGAGGTGGGTAGTATTCCTTTGGTATTTATTTATAAGAAGGTTCACAAGGACCAGATTAAAATCTTACTCACCTGCCCAAGATTTCTTTTTCTGAAGCTGGGAGAAACACTGAAGACCAAACAGGTGCTAGCTAGCTTATCTTGGCTTAGATCAGGCAGTGCCTTAGTCTCTTCCTCTTACCAGGTTTCTGTCCAGCAACTGTTTCAGCTGGCTCATGATTTCATGTCCTTTTTGAAATGTAAGCAACCAACTTTGGGTCCCTTTCCAAGATGGTGTAATCAGATATCTTGGGCTGTGAAGAGATGAACTGGCCTGTGTGAGTCAGATCCCATCTGCTGCACTATATAAATTTGACACCATGGGCACCATGTTATTTGCATTTCCACCAGAGGATTTCACCTTTGAGAACACACTTAAGGTGGAGTTGTTCCAGTGGTACTTGGGAGTCCCATCTCAAATATAGACCTTTCATAGTCCTGTCTGTGAGCATAGGACTATTGCTGATTCTCCAATTACAGATGTCATGGAAGATATCTTTACCGGTTCACCTATGAAGCCAGATGCCATCCTCCTGCTTTTAGGAAACCTGACTGCTTTTACAAGGTTAAGGATTTCCATAAATTATTTAAGTAAAAAACATCTAGCAGATCCAGCTGTGCTGTTCCTGGATTTCAGTAAGATATCTGCTTGGCTCCATCCAGGAATCCTATTTCTTGTGTTAATGAGAATAGGATACTTTATATGTTTGGGGAAAAAGAATTATACCTTTTGGGCTTCTAAAATGGTTGTCCACTGATCAACAGGTTGACTACTGGTATCCCAGTGTGAAAAATGAAGCTTGGGGGAAAAAAGCTAATAAAACTTATCAGTTTGAGTAAAATTCATTTACTGGGTAGTAATTACACATCTGGATGCCAGCAAAGAAGAAATTTGGAGAAAGTGAGATAAAATCCATCAGAAAAGTAGAAGAAAAAACTCTTCACGGGGGAGAATCTTGCAACTGCTCAGAAAAAAATTCAGATTTCAGCTTTGGTAAAGGAGATGGCTCCCAGTATTTTAGAGGAAAAATAAATTAAATGCAGGGGTGTTTAAAATAAGTAAAAACATTGGAGAAAATTATAAAATCAAATGACAAAAGGCAGGAAAGCTTGAAGTAGCTTTATATAGTTATTCAAATGAGATGATGAAACTAACAATCCGAGGATGAAATCAAAAAAGGTTGGCTTAGTATCAGGCTTTTTAAGAAGAGTTTTTTCAAAGAAAAAAAAACAGATCTCGCAGAGAAAACCTGAGATTTTTCTGGGGTACCAGAGAAGCTGGAAAGAATATATTGTATTCATTTTATGAAGGTATGGATAAACAACAGGACTGGTGTTCCACAGCAGGATTTGTTAATTGAGATAACACAATGTGTGTATACTCCATATTTGGCCACAAGAAAGCAACCAAGACCTATATTGGTAATGAAGCAATTATGCCAGCAGAACAAGTTTCTCCTTTGTGAGGGAAGGAAAAAATATTAAAAACTGGGAACAGCAGAGTGTTTGTAGAAATCAATTATTCTCTGTACACCATGCAGAAGAAAAGCAAGTTTATCTTGCTAAACAGAGTGTGTTGAGAGGCAGATGTGAGATTCAAGCAGTTGTATCCAGCTTTCTTCAGAATATTTTTTTTCTTGGAGGATCAACTTAGAGACTTGCCTTTAAAACATTTTCCATTGTTCCAAAGGAAAATGCTTGAGAAATGGAAAAAAAAAAAAGCTGAAGAATTAGGAGTACCTTGGATTGAAGCAGAGACTGGTATTGGGAAATGGACAGGTTAGGAAGAAGGTCAGCAACATTGTGAAATTAGAGAATACAATGAAGATTATAAAGCATCAGTCCCTTTAGATACCAGAATAGGCATGAGAAATGTGGCACGTTGGGTGAACAGTAAAGTATATACCCCACTTTGTCATTTATGTTTAGGAGGACACATAAGGGACAGAAGAAATAACTAAGCAAAATAGTTTGTTCTTACTAATTAAAATGTTAATTGCATGTTACATTGTAAAATAGTTTTGTAGTGAGCAGTCAGCAGTATTTTAAATGTGAGGTTGTGAGGAGTCTTATCAATGACAGCTGTATATGGTAAAACATTAAAGTAATAAAGTGCATTTAGTTGTACGGTATCCAAGTTCTTTTCACATTGTATCAAGTTAAAGGCTGGATAGAAACAAGTTAAAATTAATATAATGTAATCTCAGGTTTTTAGGGTGTATGGTGCAAAAGTGCATTAATTGCATTGTATGTAGAATTAAGATAATTTCCCCTACATTTTCAAATAAGAATATCTAGATGAATGCCTTTGGTTTAAGATGTTTATAAGCTTTTAGGCAAATAGGCATAAAAATGTAGATAAGATAATGAAGGGCATGCAAAAATAGTCATTCTTTTTTTGGGTTTACAAAGTCATTAGTTATTTTTTTTCCATTAGCAAGGGCTTTCACTGGTAGACAAGAAGTCTACAGGTGAAAGCAATTCCTTGTTAGTGGCCTAAGCAGTGTGTTCTGGAGTGAAATGTATAAAGATTACTTTCATGCATATGCAAAGACCATAGTGAAAAAATTATATGGAGCTAGTCACTCAGCTGCCTTGCCATTGAAAAAATATTTTGATATTAACTTGCTTACTACTTGGTGTGATGGATTTGAAGTGTTCTTAAGACACTCAGTCTTGCTGGCTGGAATCAAAGTCTGGTTATAATTGCATTCACAGTCTGTTGCATACAGAAACTTGCAGAATATACACTGATACAGCATCTGACTTTAAGAGTAGTAACCAATAACTTTTATAATAAACCAAACTGGACAAACATTACAGCTTAAAAGTACTGTTCCAACTTTACTTCTCATATAGTACAGATGATGTGAGAGATATAACATTTACCTCAGTACACCAAATGTGTTCCTACCATACCCCTCTCTCCCATAGCTGGATTTATACAGCTCTTTATATACAGTTTTAGTCCTGTAGAAACAATACTAAGCTTCCTTGTTTAACAATGTCTTGTAAGAGACCAGCTTTTCTGACAGTGTGAATATCCTGTAACAGTGTCCTGATGTCCATGTAGAAAAACATATTTTTGAGGAAACACATTGTCCTGTATTCTATTTGAATCTGTGTATAGAAACATGTGTTATGTCAATGCTGATAAGCATATCCTGTTTTTTATGAAGAAAAACATATTTTTGAGAAAACACATTGTCAGAGATCAGCTTTTCTGACAGTGTGAACATCCTGTATTTTATTTGGATCTTTGTATAAAAAAACATCTATTCTTGTGCCATCCTGTTTTTCCATGCAGAATAACATGTCATTGTTCTTTAAAAACAGATTTTGCATTTTTGTTCTTGCATACATCCTGTTTTGAGTCTGTAAGGGAATAATGTCCATTCTTTAAAAGCAGATTTTGTATTTTTGCTCTTGCATACATCCTGTTTTGAGTCTGTAAGGGAAGAATGTCCATTCAGCAGATTCCTTTTCCAAGCCATGGCCATTTAGTATGACTGCTGATCACATATTACTTAAACTTTGTTTCTGCATTTAAGCAAGCCTTTTCTTTCAGCATATTTACAACATAATTAATTTCAGATTTATATTCATAAAATCTAACAATTCCCTCTGTTTTTAAACATACTCAAAACATTTTATATAGAAAACACAAGAAACAAACCTTTAGTTTGATACAACAAATCAAAATGCAATTTTACATAGTTAATACAATGATATTAAAGTATTACTACCAAAACTGAATGTATTTAACAACGTTTTCTTTTGCAGACCATTCTGTGAAAATATTTTTTATCAGTTATGAGCTGTGTCTGCTTTAATGTTATTATTTTATTTTTTTAACATGATCAATTTATTTTTTGCAATCACAGAATTTAATTTATGACTTAGAACTGTTCCATTAACTCTTTGCAGCTGTTAAATTAACTATGAGACAATAACTATGTGCTACTGCAAGCATTTATACACTACTGAAAACACACAATTGCAATGTCATTTTAACCATAGCGTTGTGGTCATGTCTTTGAACTGCCCATTAACATCTTGGTAAAATACTGAACTGGGCTTAGATAATAAATATTTGAAAGCAATTATTTTACTGGGGTAAAATCAGTGATATTACAACTTGACAAATTACTTTTGAACTTATTACGATGTATCCTGTACAGTATGTATTTACATAGACTGTTTGCTGTTCATGCATTTCAATTTACTAGGTATACTGGACCCACTTTTTTTAAAACATGTTTTTTCACACATATTTATTACTAGACATTTATTTAATTTGTACTGAATTCTTCTGCATTTGTACATACAATGACTATAAAGTACATTTAGTCTAATCTTACAAATTTAATAACATTAATATTAAGCAAAATCTTGGAAAATGTTTGTCTCTTTAGAAATATCTAGTGGAATTGACACCAAATGCATATGTCATGTTATTTTAAACCACATACTCAGCAATTAAAATATTCATGCTTTTTTATACCAACATTGTTTTGTCAAAAACATATTGAAATAGTGACCATTCTTATTCATTTTTTTTACATATCTTTACTCTCTTTTGTATAGCTGTAATCAGTTTTAAGCCATCTCTTGTTTTTTTTAACTATCTCTTGTATAGCTTTACAGTTTAACAGGTTGTAAATACAATTTAATTCTAAATAATACAATAATTATGATAGCTATTAAAATATCTTATCCTGTCAGGTTTAATCCAGTTTACCAGTATTTCTAATACACTAATACCTGTTTTTCCCTCCCCATAAAAGAGTATTGTCAAGAAGGAATGAGATATTTTTTCTTGTAGCTTTATTTTAGACCCTTATTATTTATTTTTGTGTAGCTTTATTTCAGACCCTTGTGCAGTCCTGCTTATACAGTCAGTGTAAAACTGAGAAAGTACCCCTCCCCCTGTAGTACTTCAGCACTGTTTACCTGCCCTATGCTGTGAGAATAGAATGTATGTCAGCCCAACACTTTGGCCATACATTTACTTTAGTAGGTTACTAAATAAAGCTTTCACTGTATATTACCTCTAGTAGGTATTTATACCCTCCTGCACAATTGTTTTGAACTGTATATATACTATAGCCCATTTGCTGGCTGTACTTGATGCAACTGAGTTTTTCTTGTCCTTTTAACATTTACTTGCAAACAGATTATTAGTGACATCTATGCACAATTGTGGCATTTTATTACAATTACCAAATAGTGTTGCCTGTAAATATTTTAACAATTATGTTTTAATAACAATGATGCTTTAGAAAAACTCAAGCTACTTTTCTGGCAATCAGTCTTGTTGTTTATCTTATCTTTCCAGCATTTCCTGTAACTATTCATTCAGTCTAGGGAGGTCTGAACTCACATTTCATACTCTGTAAACTATAATTAATTATTTTAGCATTTTTCCTTTAATGTGATTGTGATTTGCAGAACAATGCATTTATACAACATAAATAGACATTATTTTACAATTAGCTTACATGGATTTCAGTATTTTTATTTAACTATTTAACTGTCCTGCCATTAATTTTACAAAAACTGTTTGACTAATATCATCTGTGATTTTCTTTTTAAAATTCAGAACTTTAACTGTTTGGTGTTACTATATAATTATATATTATTTATATTTGCTGTTGTCTGCCTTATTGTAACAGATGTACTCTAGATGAAAAGAACACACATGCATGTCTGTCTTGTATCTGTATAATGAATGGTATTCATATGCTTTACTTTACTGTAGTACTGATATATGTCTTGCTTTAACTGAATGAAAGTAAAACATTTAAGAATGATTTGTCCAGACATCAGATCCTACCATCCTACCATGTATGTTTAACCATTTTCAAAACATCTTTTGCACAGATTCAATTGAGCTAATTTATTTCCTTTATCCTGCAACTGCTGTTGAAGAATTTCCTTATAGTCTGCTTGATATGTCTCAGGAGCCTGTTCTGCTGAATCTGAAACTCTTAAGCACTTTTGAAAAGATGTATGTATAACTTGTCTAAGCTTCCTGAACTCATTGTGTCTGTCTTTTAGAAGTTTACTACATTCCTTTGTAACAAAATGTACTAGGGGTTCTATCAGTAACTGATTTGACTCACATGTGGTGACAGGACATAACTGTTCAACATCAGAATGTAATGGAAACACTTTACCCTTAGTTAATTCTTCAGATCTGTCTTTACAGTCTATTTTTTTAGCAATATGATGCAATATTATTTTATGACATAATACACAAAATGCAGTTTTTGTTGAAACGCACAATAAACATTTGTCATATTTCACATGGTTTTCTTTGAGATACCAGTCAAATATTGTAATACATTTGCATAATGCCTTACTATCAACCTGCCCTAATAAGGTTTTACATTTACTAATGTGCTGTGTATATCAACATAGCATTTTTTTACATTTGCTTAAATTATGCATGAAAATATCCATACTGTCGAATAGCAACCATACTAAAAAATGTGACGTAGAAAAAAGTCTTACCAGTGAGCAAGAAAACAGGTGATCAGGCTGTTGTTGCAGATGGCTGGAAATTTTTCAAAGTCACTTGAGAAGCTGGGAAAGCACAACAGGCAGTGGACTGATGGGCTAGTGGATATCCCCCTTTTCTTGAAGAATTTATGGCACTGCGAATTTCTTGAACTAGTCTCACTCCGGATTGTAGACGTCTAAAAAACTTTACTACTGCAAGCTGCATAAACTGGAATACTTCTGTTTAGGATTTACACATACGTACAAATGTTAGTTACTGCAATTTGACTGAAGTGACCCTCTGCAGGGCTTACCATCACTCCTCCTGTGTTTGAATGCAGATTGTAGGTTCAAATGCAGGCTAGCTTGCCATTGAAAAAATTATATGGCTCTTACTTGCTTCTTGCCTGGATGAATTCTTGCTAAAATTCAAAGTCTGATTATATTTGCATTCACAGTCTGTTGCATACAGAAACTTGCAGAATATACACTGATACAGCATCTGACTTTAAGAGCAGTAACCAATAACTTTTATAATAAACCAAACTGGACAAACGTTACAGCTTAAAAGTACTGTTCCAACTTTACTTCTCATATAGTACAGATGATGTGAGAGATATAACATTTACCTCAGAACACCAAATGTGTTCCTACCATACCCCTCTCTCCCATAGCTGGATTTATACAGCTCTTTATATACAGATGTTAAGTTGTCTATCTCGCCTTCATTCTTGCTGGATGGGTTCGGAGCCGACCTCGGCTCCGACTCGGCCACTCTAAAGCTCGAGAGTTGGTTCCACCGGCTCGAGGCTCCCCTTATATCCCACAATGCTAGGCGAGAGTTACCCCAGATCTCGTTTGCCGCTACAGCTTCGAGGTTGGTTATTCTACCGGTTCCTGGTAAGTTTTAGCTTTTTCTATAAAAAGTTACTCTTGTTACCCCTTTTTTAGTTTAATTATTCTTAAATTAGTGTAGTTCATTGAACTCTATCCCCGAACCTAATTTTTTCCCGTTTCTTGTTAAAAGAACTTTTAGTTCTTCCCTTGGGCCTTAGGCCTTCCCTTCCCTAGGGAGTGTTTGTGTAGTGTACTACTGTTTATTGTACTTTATTTTTTAGTATTTTTTTACTAAAGTTTTTTTATTCTGACAGAGTATAACTGGTGTGTTTGAGTGTGTGTTTGTGTTCACCAGTTAGGCTATGTCTAAAGAAGCAAAGGTCTCCGGATTCAAGAAGTGTGATGCGTGCTGTCAGAAAATGTCTCTGACAGACGCTCACACTTCTTGTGTCTATTGTCTGGGGCCTTTGCACCTGAAGGACTCCTGTGCTGTCTGCCATGGCTTCAGCCCCAGGGTCCTGCAGGAAAGAAAAAACAAGCTCATATTGAGAGGCTTGTTGAAGCCTGAGGATTCCCTGTCTGTCTCAACAGGGAAGCCCTCCAAGGCATCGAGGTCTTGACCGGCTTCTGAGCCGAGACCTCAGGTTGTTCAACCTTTGCCTTTATCGGCTCCGGCTGGAGCTGATAAGACTCAGTCCACAGTTTCTGTGGCTTCCTCGGCTCCGGCCGGAGCCGAGGTTATCGAGGTACCCGTGTCGGCTCCGACAAGATCTTGAGCCGACAACCAGAAAGAGGTCTAGGTCACCTTCTCTTGGCTCCGTTCATTCGGCTCCAGGATCTCCCCTGCTGTCTGAACGGAGCCAAAGGTCTCATTCCTCTAGGTCATCGAGGTTGTCCGATCATGACCTTCAGAGGGTGGTGAGTCGACTACTCAAGTCTGAGGCACTAGCCCAGATGCTTCAGAGCCCGACTCATCAGTCGGTGCCTGTCCCGTCCATCAACTCCTTCCTCCTTCGACTCTCTTGAGCTCGGAGCCGGGTCGTGTCGGAACCGAGACTGTGGTCACCTCGGAGCCGAGACAATTGTCTTCGGCTCCGTCTTCTTCCATGGAGGAATCTCGGCGCCGGACTTCCCTCGTCGGCTCCGAGGGGGTGAGTGGCATCGGACCCTTGTCCGACCCCTCTCCCTCTCGGTGCTTGGCTGGTGAGTTCGGCTCCGACATCGCCTCGGAGCCATCACTGTCGGTGCCGAGGGGTCCTTAGCTCCTCGGAGCGGGGACCTCTGGCTCTGCCTGACAGGGGTGCTTCGAGGTCATGCGGAGTGTGTTAGAGCCTGGCTCTACTCCACAGTCGGCTCCGTCAGCCCCTCCCTCTATGCTGCCTCAGGGTAAGTCGACTCACTCCCTCATCCCGGACCGCAGAGAGCCAACTCCTCAGGAGCTCCCTTTGGGGATTTCATCCTCTTCCGAGGCCTCTCCTGATTTGGCAGAAGAGCCCCCTCGGAAGAGGAAGTGCAAGAGGAAGCACATTGACTCACCTGAGTCTATCACGTCCGACACAGATCTGGATGATTCTGAGGGTTCCCCCCGTTCCCCTTCTGAAGATGTCTCATTTGCAGACATTCTGGAGATCCTTAAACAGAGGGGAAATTGGCCAGCCCTCAACCCTTCGGAGGACGAATCTGTGTATCTTGAGGCGTTTGGCTCTCGTCCTTCCACCTCCTGGGTGTCCCCCCTTCGACCCACTCATGCAGGTGTTTGCTAAAAAGGCATGGACGGCTCCTGATTCAGTGGACCCCACTCCCAGGAGACCCTCCAAATTCATCACAGCTCCATCAGACAAGGAATTTTTATCAAAAGGAGTCTCTGTGGATGCTATGGTGGTAGCTGCCGCCACAAAGAAGGAACTGGCTGATCCTTCAGTGCCTGTCCATCCACCTAACAAGGAATCTAGGTCCATGGATAGGTGCGGAAGCGGATGTTCTCCTCAGCGACATTTACTATGCGTTCGCTGAATTACCTGTGCCATTTCACTCGTCTTCAAAGGGACTTGATCAAAGAAGCGAGTGAAATGCTGAAGGACCCTACAGCTGCGGGTTTCCAAGAGAAAATGAACACGCAGCTGGCTATCCTTAATTCTATTTCCAACTCCTCCATGCGCCTCCTCTCTTATGCGGCCGATGGAGCGAGCAGAGCCGCAGGAACAGGGGTAGCCTTACGTAGGCACGCCTGGATGCGGCTATGCAATTTTGCGGAACCTTTCAAGGCGTCTTTCACGAACTCCCCTTTTGATGGATCATCTCTTTTTGGTCCACAAGTGAAAGAAACCCTGACTAGGTGCGAGACGGATGGCAAGACCCTTTCTGCCGTCGGAGTCCGTTTTCCACTCCTTCTAGGCCTTACCCCAAAGGCCAGAAGGGGAAAGATGTGGTTCCGTAAACAATCTCAAGGGACTTCGCCTGACGCACAGAGTCGGTTCCCGCCAGAGGCAGAGGGGAACAACAATGGTAGACGGCGACCAAGAGGCAGAAGGGGTCCGCAGAACCAGGGCAATCGAGAAACGTCCTCCGATAAGCCCTTTCAGCATCCCTGAGGTGTTGCCCCACTGCCCATCTTCGGAGGCAGTCGGGAAGATTGTCACTGTACCCAGAAGGCTGGCTATCCTCAACACAAGACAAATGCGTACAGTCCATCATGTCCGAAGGTTATTGTATGCCCTATCTTCGTTTTCCAATTCAGTCAACAAAATCCCTTCCAGATGTTCCACCCGCTCAAAGGGATAAAGCAGCTTTGAAATTTTCAAAACTGCTTGCAAAAGAGCTATTCAGCCAGTGCCAGCAGACCAACTAGGATCCGGAATCTACTCAAGGTTCTTTTTAGTTCCAAAGAAAACAAGGGACTGGAGACCAATTTTGGATCTCAGTATCTTGAACAGATCGGTCAAGAAAACAAGATTTCGGATGGTCACGCTGCAATCCATTCTTCCCCTATTGGGAAAAGGAAACTGGATGTGCTCTATAGACCTTCAGGACGCGTACTATCACATAAAATGAACAGGCGCTCCAGAAGATTCCTCCGCTTCAGGCTGGGAACCAGTCATTTTCAATTCAGGGCCCTGCCCTTTGGTCTCACCACTGCCCCCCGGGTGTTTACCAAATGCATGGCAGTGGTAGCTTCTCACCTGAGACGACAAGGATTCCAGGTGTTTCCATATTTGGACGACTGGCTCTTCACAGCTCCCACCAAGCATCTCCTTCTGATGGCCAGAGATTACACTTTTCGTCTGTCAAAACTGGGTATCTCAATAAATTGCGAAAAGTCTGTTTTGTCGCCTTGTCGCACTATTACCTACATAGGCAAATTTAGATACTGTAAACATGTCTGCAACACTAACGAACCAAAGGATATCAGACATTCAAAAATTGGTGTCACTTCTTCTCAACAACAACAGAGCCAAAGCCAGGTTAGTTCTAAAGGTGTTGGGAATTATGGCAGCGGCCATACCTCTCCTCCCATTGGCCAGATACCACATGCGGATCCTTCAGTGGATGCTCTTTTCTCAATGGTCATACCAGGAACTTCCAATGTCTCACACCATTATGATCACGCAAGCGTGCAAAAAGCATCTCATGTGGTGGATGTCTTCCCCCCAGCTCCTGTTGGGGAGACCATTTGTTCCACCTCCTCCGGTTGCTACTCTGACAACGGATGCCTCCCTGATCGGGTGGGGGCATTATCAGGGCAGGACAGTCCAGGGCACATGGCAACCAAACGAATGCCACTTGCACATAAATGTTCTGGAGATGAGAGCAGTGCTTTTAGCGTTGCAAGCCCTTCAAGACTCTCTTCCCTTGGGGGCGATTGCAATCCAGACAGACAATATGTCTGTAGTGTGGTACATCAACAAACAAGGCGGAACCAGATCATACCCCTGTGTCGAGAAGCACTCAGACTGTGGCAATGGGCGATTTCTTCTCAGCGTTTTCTGATAGCAACGCACATCCCGGGAAGTCCAATCACATTGCGGACAAGTTGAGCAGAGCTATTCTCATGCCTCACGAGTGGTCTCTGAAAGACTCTGTAGTGAGAGAGATTTTTCTCAAGTGGGGTCAGCCTTGCTGCGATCTTTTTGCTACTCCCCAAAACAGCAAGTGCAGAGAATACTTCACTCTATTCCCTTTACCAGGCCAACCCAGCAGGGACGCTAGTCCAAGTTTGGCCCCGGGGACTTCTGTATGCATTTCCTCCTTTCCCACTGATCTCTCAAGTAATACAGAAAGCTATCGCTCAGAAGGCCTCATTGATCCTCATTGCTCCTTACTGGCCTCGACAAGTGTGGTTCCCCTTTCTACATCGATTTCTTTTGGAGCGACCGTGGAATTTGGACCTAGTTCCAGATCTTTTGATCCATCAGTCGGGTCAGTTTCATCGCTCCCTCCCCTCTCTGAACCTCACTGCTTGGTTCCTCCACTTCCAACCGTAGCCAGGCTTCCTCAATTATCTCACTCTGTTAGAGATATTTTGATAGCTTCCCATAAATCTTCCACTCGAAAGATTTATTTGAGTAAGTGGAAACGCTTTTCATATTGGGCACAAGGAAAGGACATAGATCCTTTCACCGCTTCCATCCAACTAGTCCTTGATGTTCTTGCTGAACTCTTCCATGCAGGTTCATCTCCATCTACTCTTAAGGTTCAATTGGCAGCTATTTCTAATTTCCATGTGGGTATTTCTGAATCGCCCTAATGTCCCACAAACTCTGCAAAGCCTTTTGAAAGGAGTTTGTCATCTCAGACCTCCTGTAAGATATCGTCGTTCTCCTTGGTAGCTAAATTTAGTTCTTGCTTCTTTGATTCTTTCCCTTTCGAACCTGCAGCTTCATGTTCCTTAAAGTTATTATCATGGAAAACTCTCTTTCTGGTGGCTATCACATCAGCTAGAAGAATTTCAGAACTTCAAGCACTCAGTTGTCGTTCTCCTTACCTTGTGTTGCATAAGGACAGAGTTTCCTTCGAACTAACCCGTCCTTTTTGCCTAAGGTCGTTTGAACATCAAACCTAAACCAGTGGATTGACCTGCCTGTCTTTTTCGGGTAGTATTCAAATAGGTCTGAACAAAAATTACACTGCCTGGATGTTCATCGTCAATTAAGGTACTACTTGGACAGGACGAAACAATTCAGAAAATCTGATCAGCTGTTTGTCTCCTATGCGGAAAGCAGAAAGGGACTTCCAGTTTCAAAGGTATCTTTATCCAGATGGCTAACATCTCTGATTACCCTTGTTTATGAGATTAGACACCAAAAATTGCCTAATAAACCTAAAGCCCATTCCACCAGAGCTTTGGCTACTTCTCTAGCCTTCCAAGACAGACTGCCTATTGACACCATTTGTGCAGCGGCTACTTGGGCTACTCCTCACACTTTTATTTCCCATTATAAGTTGGATTTAGCTTCTAGGCACAGAGCTAATTTTGGTTCCACTGTTCTCAGGAGTCTGTTCCGTTAGGCCACCGGGACAAGGTGCTAGGGACGCGGTCCCATCCAGCAAGAATGAAGCGAGATAGACAACTTAACATATAGAAGTTATGTTCTTACCATAACGTTCCATGTTAGTTGTCTTCTTCTCGCCTTCTTCTTCGCCCCACCCTCCTTCCCCTGGCCTGGACAGACCTAGAGGAGTTGTGATCGTGACCTCTCTTTCTACCACCTCTTTCTTAGCTATATGCTATTATGCATATTTCTTGTTTCAGGATGTAGGTCACCCTTCTTCTCCCTGTTGTTAGAGGTGGACTCTGTTATAGTTATTCTGTTATATACTGTTACTATCATAAGCTGGGGTTAGCTTACAAACGAGATCTGAGGTAACTCTCGCCTAGCATTGTGGGATATAAGGGGAGCCTCGAGCCGGTGGAACCAACTCTCGAGCTTTAGAGTGGCAGTCGGGCCGAGGTCGGCTCCGAACCCATCCAGCAAGAAGAAGGCGAGAAGAAGACAACTAACATGGAACGTTATGGTAAGAACATAACTTCTATTTTTAGTCCTGTAGAAACAATACTAAGCTTCCTTGTTTAACAATGTCTTGTAAGAGACCAGCTTTTCTGACAGTGTGAATATCCTGTAACAGTGTCCTGATGTCCATGTAGAAAAACATATTTTTGAGGAAACACATTGTCCTGTATTCTATTTGAATCTGTGTATAGAAACATGTGTTCTTATGTCAATGCTGATAAGCATATCCTGTTTTTTATGAAGAAAAACATATTTTTGAGAAAACACATTGTCAGAGATCAGCTTTTCTGACAGTGTGAACATCCTGTATTTTATTTGGATCTTTGTATAAAAAAACATCTATTCTTGTAGCATCCTGTTTTTCCATGCAGAATAACATGTCATTGTTCTTTAAAAACAGATTTTGAATTTTTGTTCTTGCATACATCCTGTTTTGAGTCTGTAAGGGAATAATGTCCATTCTTTAAAAGCAGATTTTGTATTTTTGCTCTTGCATACATCCTGTTTTGAGTCTGTAAGGGAAGAATGTCCATTCAGCAGATTCCTTTTCCAAGCCATGGCCATTTAGTATGACTGCTGATCACATATTACTTAAACTTTGTTTCTGCATTTAAGCAAGCCTTTTCTTTCAGCATATTTACAACATAATTAATTTCAGATTTATATTCATAAAATCTAACACATAGCTGTTTTTTTATTACCAAGTTGGAAACAAGAAGTCCGCAGGTACATGCAATTAACCATGAAAGGACTGAATATTGACTGCTGAATGAATTGTTCAGGGTACAGCGTAGTTAACTGCTTACCAATGCATGTTTAAATGTTTAGTGAACAATGATGTTTGAAACTTCAGGAAGTTGTTATTCAAGTAGTTGCCTCACCAGCAACCTTAGTACTTTAATTCATTTAATATAAGAGTGTAGAATGTAGGTTATTTAAAGGTAGCTAGCACTAGGACTAAAAGATGTTTACTGAAAGCATGCAAGCTGTTTTTCTATCAGCAAGGGGAAAAGAGATTAGAAAGGAACAGATTAGTGTAACTGGGAACACAGGCTGTAACGTGCTTTTGCTTGGGTTACCTTAATTTTAAATTAGGTAATGCCTGTGGGTGCAGCCATTAGTTTGTCGCAGCTGTATCTTTCTGGAGGGGTAAACTTCATTTGTTGAAAATGTACATAGATGTTATGTGATCCTATCTCGCCTACATTCTGACTGATGGGTTCGGAGCCGACCCTCGGCTCCGACTCGGCACGCTTATGCCAAAGAACGAAGTCTCTTATTGGCTGAGCTTACTATATCCCAGGATGCACCACTACCAGTCCCCCAGATCTCGTTTGCCGCTAACAAGCAAAGACGTGGTCTCGAGCTTGGCTGAGCTAAGTAGTGTTTTTTTCACTTACTTTCCTGTCAGGGATTTCCTAAAATTTCAACAAAAAGCTGTTTTAACAGCTATCTCGTGTTTTTGTGTATGAGTGAATATTTTTTGTAAAATATTTGTGTGGTGATTGCGTATTTTCTGACTAGAGGTCCCCTTTGAGTTGAAGGGCCTTCCTCTGTCAGTCAGTTGTCATTCAAGTCCCGTTTTATTTTAGGGGTTCTTGGATCCTTTTAGTTATTTTTCTATTGTTGACAGTCTTTGATTTAAAAAAAAAAAAAAAAAAAAAAAAGAAATTTTTCTGTGATAGTTAGTGTGTTTTGTTTTTGCTTGTTCACTAAATTGGTTGCCATAATGTCACAGGCTCCTAGGCCTTCAGGTTTTAAGAAGTGCACTAAGTGCAGTTTCAAAATGTCAATAACAGATGACCATTCTCTCTGTGTATACTGTTTGGGCGCCAAACATTTGCAGGAGTCCTGTAGCGTGTGCCACGCGTTTTCCTCGAGGGTCCTCCAAGAGAGGAAAAACAAACTTATTTTAAAAGGCCTTATTAAACCCTCATTTGAAGAGGCATTAGCTTCCTCTCCTTCTCCTGCAAAGAAGAAAAGGGCGTCGGCTCCGACCAGCCTGTCGGAACCGACCGCCAAAAGACATAGGCAGGCTTCTCCTTCGGCTCCACGGACTTCGGAGCTGAGGGCGGAACGGTCTGCCTCGATGTCTCCAGCCTCGACTCCTCTGGGTTCGGAGCCGACGGCTGGGGCCTCGAAAGGCGGGTCACCTTCATCGGCTCCACTGAACTTGGAGCCGATGAAGGTTGTCCGCTCAGACACTTCCTCCTCGGCGCCGAAGCCCTCTTCGGCACCGATGGAAATTGGTTTGGACACTCCTTCGGCGCTGATAATTATCGAGTCGATTCGGAGCCGGTCCCCTAGTCCCTTGGAGCCGTTGGAGAGGCCTACTCGGACCCGTTCGGTCTCTTCCAGGTCATCAAGGATGTCAGATTCGGACATAGACAGGGTACTCCAAAGACTTTTCCAGTCCCCAGTCTTTCAGAAATTAGTTTTGGCTCCGACCCAATTGGCTTCGGAGCCGATAGCCCATTCCATTGCCATTCCTCCTCTGACCGCTTCGGCTCCATCGGAGCAGGTGCTGATGGAGCCAGTGGAGATCCTAGGGTCGGCTCCGACCCTTACTCCAACCCCAGCCTTCGGGTCAGAGTTTAGCACACGGACTTCTTCGGCCGGGCCCGGGGGTGACGTTTCGGGACCAATGCAGTCGGTTCCAAGCCTCCCTCTCGGTGCTTCGGCCGCGGGACTTCCATCTGCTATCATGGCTCCGGCGACTGGACCCTCCCAGGATTCTGGGGGTCCGGCCTTCAGAGCTATGAGGAGTGCCTTGGCCAAATCTTCTTTGGCCATCTCTACAGCTTTACCGGCACCTTCCCTGGGCATGGAGACTGGGTCTTTGGCAGTTCCCCTGTCTCTAGGCAGCGGAGCCCCGGGGCCTGAGGTTACCCCCACTGGGGGTTCCCCTCCTCCTGAGGGTCTTTCGGAGTTGTCTTCGGAGGAGCCCCCAAGGAAGAGATCGTGCAAGAGGAAGCACGTAGACTCCCCCGATGAGTCTCTTACATCGGACACTGATCTTGATGATGCGGAGGGGTCCCCAAAGTCGCCCTCGGATGATGTCTCATTTGCAGACATTCTAGAGATCCTCAAGCAACGAGGCGGTTGGAATTCCAAACCCCCCTCCGCTGATGAGTCGGTGTTCCTCAAGGCCTTCGGGGCTCAGCCCTCTGCCTCCTGGGTGTCTGCGCCCATCGACGAGCTCCTAGATTTGGTTTGTCGGAGGGCGTGGGAACATCCAGATACTGTGGAACCAGTACCTTCTCGCCCTAACAAATTTTTGTCTGCCCCACCCGAGAAGGAGTTCTTAACGAAAGGCGTGGCTGTAGATGCCATGGTGGTGGCATCTGCTACCCAACAGGACGTGGCAGAGGCTTCAACGTCCGTCCATCCTCCTAATAAGGAGTCTAGGAGCATGGACCGGTACGGGAAGCGCACCCTGAGTTCAGCGGCCTTTACTCTGAGGTTCCTGAATTATTTGGCACATTTCACCAGGCTACAGAGGGATCTGATCAAGGAGCTCTCAGACTCCCTCTCAGGTAACCTACCTGAGCAGCTAGCCCAGTCGGTTGGCTCTCAGTTGGCTACCCTTACCTCGATTTCTAACTCGTCCATGAGGCTCATTTCATATGCGGTCGAAGGGGCGGGCAGAGCGGCAGGCACAGGCGTGGCTCTACGAAGACAAGCCTGGCTCCGTTTGTGTCATTTCGCGGAGGCCTTCAAGTCTTCCTTTGCCGACGCTCCCTTTGATGGGTCCTCTTTGTTTGGACCCAAGGTAAAAGACACTCTTACCCGCTGTGAGCAGGAGGGAAAGACTTTTATCTGCCGTAGGAGCACGATTTTCCACTCCCTTTTGGCCTTATCCCAAGGCTAAAAGAGGAGGGAAGATGTGGTTCCGCAAATCACAGAAATTCTTTCCTCAACAGCAGGAAGATTCCCCTTCCAGAGGCAGAGGAGGGGGAAAATTTTCTGGGAGACGCCGTCCCAGAGGCGGCAGAGGCCCCCGCAACACTGGAGACCGCGAGTCCTTTCGTGGCTCTTCAGCCTCCCACACTCCATGAGGGATTGCCCGGCTGTGCTGCTCTGGAGCCAGTCGGGTGCCGTTTTTCCAAGCACCTAAAAGCCTGGGAGTCTATTACTCAGGACAGCTGGGTGCTTCGGATTATTGCCGGAGGTTACACCATTCCCTTCACACGCCCACCCCCACCGTCCAAAAAAATCCCGGACCCACCACCCAGTCAAAGGGAAATTGCAGCCGTAGAAGCTTCAAAGCTGCTAAAAAAAGGAGTCATCCAACCGGTCCCCACAGACCAGATTGGATCCAGAAATTACTCAAGGTTCTTTTTAGTGCCAAAAAAGACGGGACCTGAGACCCATTTTGGATCTCAGCAAACTAAACCGGTCCGTCATGAAGTCCAAATTCCGAATGGTCACTTTACAATCCATTCTCCCATTGTTGGAGAAAGATGTTTGGATGTGCTCCATAGATCTCAAGGACGCCTATTATCACATACCGATACATCAGGCGTCCAGGAGGTATCTGCGCTTCAGCCTGGGAGACAGTCATTTCCAATTTTGTGCACTGCCCTTTGGTCTCACCACAGCCCCCAGGGTGTTCACCAAGTGTTTGGCAGTAGTGACTGCTCACCTGAGGAGTCTCGGATTCCAAGTGTTTCCCTATCTGGACGACTGGCTCCTGACTGCCACCACCAGGCATCTACTACTAGAGAACCTACAAGCCACCATCTCCCTGGGTGCTTCCCTGGGAATTACATTCAACTGGTCAAAGTCTGTCTTGCTGCCTTCTCAGCGCATAAGATTCATAGAAGCAGAGATAGACTCAAAATTAATGCGAATCTTCCTTCCTACCGAAAGGATACAAACATTACAAGATCAAGTCCGAGCCCTGCTTTTAAGATCCAAAGCCCCAGCCAGGATGGTCCTGCAACTTTTAGGTTCAATGTCTGCCACGGTTCTCCTAGTTCCTCTGGCAAGGTTGCACATGAGGATTCTCCAGTGGCTATTATCGACACAATGGTCTTTTCAGGATCTCCCCCTCAATCATCACATACTGATTACAGAAACGTGCAACGGGACCTCCGCTGGTGGCTTCTGCCATCCAATCTGAATCAGGGAAGACCCTTTGTTATACCCCTCCGGTGGCCACCTTGACAACGGATGCCTCCCAGACGGGTGGGGGGCATTGTCTGGGCAGGTCAGTTCAGGGTTCTTGGCTTCCAAAGCGAAACATTTCTCCATATCAATGTGTTGGAAATGAGGGCTGTACTTCTGTCCCTACAAGCCCTCCACAAGTTTCTCCCTCAAGGCATTATCGCCATCCACACAGACAACATGTCGGTGGTCTGGTATCTAAACAAACAGGGAGGGACCAGATCTTACCCCCTTTGCAGAGAGGCCATGAGGGTGTGGGAATGGGCAGTGGCTACCAAGCTTCCTGGTAGCGACCCACATTCCAGGAAAGTCCAATGTATTCGCAGACAGACTGAGCAGGACTATTCTCTCTCCTCACGAGTGGTCTCTGAGCGAAACAGTAGCAGCTCAGATTTTCAAAAGGTGGGGATTCCGTGCTGCGACCTGTTTGCAACACCACGAAACACGAAGTGCAAAGGTTCTTTTCCTTGACCCCGTCAAGGGAGACAGCTACGGATGCTCTAGTCCAACCTTGGCCAACAGGACTGCTTTATGCTTTCCCTCCGATTCCACTCCTCCCCAAAGTCATCCAGAAAGCTTCCCAATTGGGGTCCACAATGATTCTAATTGCTCCGTACTGGCCTCGTCAGGTATGGTTCCCCTACCTACAGAAATATACCCTGGACAGTCCTTGGTTCTTGGATCTAATTCCGGACCTTCTGGTTCATCAGTCGGGACAACAGCACCAGTCCCTTCACACTTTGAAATTAACAGCTTGGCTCCTCCTCTTCCGACTATAGCCAGAAATCACACCTTGGACCCGGAAGTTATTCACATTTTATCTTCAGCCCACAAACCCACCACTAAGAAATTGTATCACAGTAAGTGGAAGAGGTTTGCTATCTGGGCTCAACGCAGAGGCTTAGACCCTATTACTGCCCCGATACCAGAGGTCTTGAAATTTTTAACATCCTTGTTTAATCAAGGATCTTCAGTCTCTACTATTAAAGTCCAACTAGCAGCTATCTCCAAATTTCACGATTCCATAGACCCACCGTTGATGAGCAGCAGATTATGTAAAACTTTCATGAAAGGTGCTGTGCTTTTAAGACCCCAGTTTTCCATCCTGCGCCTCCGTGGGATCTTGATTTGGTACTTCGTGCCTTAACATCTTCCCCCTTTGAACTGGCTGCTACATGTGATTTGAAATATCTGTCTTGGAAAACTGCCTTCTTAATTGCAATTACCTCTGCAAGAAGAGTTTCAGAACTTCAAGCCCTATCTATCAAACCACCGTACTTGATTTTCACAAGGATAGAGTATCACTTAGGCCTAATCCATCTTTTGTCCCAAAAGTTTGTTCCAATCTCTGTCTCCAACAGTCTTTAGAGCTACCAGTTTTCTTTCCAGAATTTTCAAACAAAGCGGAATACACCTTCCATACATTGGATGTTCACAGGCAATTGCGCTTCTATCTAGATAGGACTCAACAAATTTGAAAAACAGATCAATTGTTTGTGTCCTTTTCAGATAATAAACTGGGTAAAACCATCACTAAAGCTACTATTGCCAAATGGATCAGAGATTGCATAACTCAGGCTTATTCCTCTTCAAATAAACAACTTACAACTTCTGTCAAAGCTCACTCTACTAGAGCTATGGCTACCTTTATTGCATTCCATTCCAAGCTCGCTATTTCTGAGATTTGTGCTGCGGCTACTTGGTCCAACCGCACACTTTCATTTCCCACTATAAATTGGATGTGGCATCTAAAGGACGAGCATCATTTGGTTCCACGGTACTCAGGAGTGTTTTCCAGTGAGCCACCCAGGATTTAGGTGCTAGGGACGCTGTCCCATCAGTCAGAATGTAGGCGAGATAGGATCACATAACATCTTTTAGTTATGTACTCACCATAACTTCAGATGTTTGGGATCCATCTACTACATTCCTAATACCCACCCTCCTTCCCCCTGCCTTGGAGATCAGAAGAGATTGAACGGTTTGAGTTCTACTGTTTTATCTTGTATCATCTGTCAATGTTATATAAGCAGTGCATGCGTGTGTGCATGTATGCGGACAAACTAGATCTGGGGGACTGGTAGTGGTGCATCCTGGGATATAGTAAGCTCAGCCAATAAGAGACTTCATTCTTTGGCATAAGCGTGCCGAGTCGGAGCCGAGGGTCGGCTCCGAACCCATCAGTCAGAATGTAGGCGAGATGGATCCCAAACATCTGAAGTTATGGTGAGTACATAACTAAAAGTTTTGCATGTTTGTCCTAAGTTAAAAAGGGATGGAGGGCTGTTGAAAATTTAATTTTTTTATCTGTCTCATTGAGGCATAATGTCTTTAAGTGTGACATAGGTTCAAACGGAGATAAGTTGCTACATAAAAAAAGATAAGCTTGCCAAACATTGTGTACGTGTAAGCTAAATGCTGGAAGTACACATTCAAAATAACTGCTATATATATATATATATATATATATATATATATATATATATATATGTGTGTGTATGTAATAGCCTTCTATCATAATTACTACTTTGGCTCATATTATTGCAACATGTAAATGGCCTAGAGCCGAATGACTTTATCTGGGAGGGGAAGACTGCAAGAGTCAAGTGAGATAAGCTGATTCTTCCAATAGAACAAGGTGGTGTGGGATTACCCGATTTGAAGGAGCATTTCAGAGCTACTCAATTAAGGGTCCTATACATACACAAACAGAAAACTTTAATTCAAAGTGGAAAGGGATGATGGCGAAATGGGGGAAAGATCAAGAAACAAGGAGAGACTGGCATTTTGGATGCATATCCTTATGGAGAATAATCATACAGAATTTTATATTCATAAAGTAGCAGAAAGTATTCTAAGAAGTAAGCAAACACAGGATTGGAGAAAGGAGATTCTACCAATAGTGATGACTGCAATTAGGGATACAGACAATAAGCAAGAGGGGGCTGGAATTTATTGGAGAAAACTGGAAAAAGCACCAAGGTATTAAGAGCAAATATAATTAGAGAAGGTAAGGTAAAAGAATGGGAAGAGGCCAATAATTTATTTGAACTGCAGGTTAGAGATTGTCTTCTTTATCAAGGATTTATATCAGAGCATAGACAAAGAGAAAGAAATGGGGTGATCCTAAGTAAAAGACCTGCACTGCTAGAGTTTTTAGTGGAATCTAGAACAGAAGTTGCTGTTAAAAGGAATAATTAGTAGGACATACAGAAAGTTGCATGATAACTGAGAATCGATCAGAGGAGGTTAGAAAGGATTGGGAAGAAAGATTGGATAAGTAATCCACAAATAAACAATGGGGGATATTTGTAGGTCTCACAAATATGAAAAAAAAAAATCTAGAAGATTTTGGATCTTTACTTGGAAGTGTTTATATACCGTAGGTATTTTATACCCTAAGTAGACTCTAAATTTTTCTCGTGTAGGCAGCAAATGTTGTGAGGTGTGATGGAGAAGAAAGATGTAATTGGGAACACATTTTCTGGGAGTGTAATGAATTGGCAGACTTTAAAGATTCTCTGCAGACTACTCTGTCAGACGTACTGGTTTTCCAAATTGGTATAACTAAGGAAATGTTTTTTGAGCTATGAGACAGAATCTGAATTGCCTAGACATAGGCTGAGTCTAATTCTGGTGGCTACCAAAAATGCACTTGCTAGAAAGTAGAAATCAGAGTCTAAACCAACTGTACTAGAAGTAGTGAAATAGTAACAGAGATAAAACAGCTGGAATTGCGATCTTTAGGAAAGGGTAGAAGCAAATTACACTGCAAAAAATGAGAATTGTGGGAACAGTACATGCAGAGGACAAGATTTAAAGGAAAGCAGGATTTAAATGAGCAATGTAATGTTTGACTGACAATGATTAGATAGATTATAAGTGATATATAATGTTTGCAACTAAAATTATGTCAGTATGGTTTGTGTTGTATAACGTGGGAACTAAAATGGTCAGTATGGTTTGTTTTCATTTATATGAATGTATGATCACCTGTGTCATAACTCATAATTTAATAAAGATATTTCTTGTTTAAAAAAATTGTGTAAATGGCCTTACATGTATAGACAAAAAGCAGGTAGCACTGAATTAAAAGGTTTAGGGCAACAGTAGCAATGTTGCAGGAGGCACATTTGGATAAAATGAGTGTGTGAATTTTTTTCAAAAAAATTGATTTCAGGAAGGATCCTCAGAAGACTATATTGGAAAAGGAAAAGGGGAGATAATGATTCTGATTGCTAGATGAGCTGTAATAGTGATACAAGAGGATAAAAAGATAATGCTAGATTTATGGTAGCAACGGGTTACTGGCAGGGAAAGATGATTATGTTGGGATTCATTTATATTTCACCTAAAACTGCTGTTATGGACTTTAAGAGAATTTGGGGAAAAATAAATTTTCAGCAAGGAATTTTATAGGTGGTGACTGGAACCTCATTTGCAATAGTGAGTATGTATTGGGGTGACCTAGAAGAAAAAATATAACAAAATATGGTATATTTCTGAATAAATATATGAGAATGTTTGGTATGGAAGATGCAAATTCAGTAGAGGGAACCCAGGCAGAATTTACTTGTTATTCCTCAAGGTGCAGTAACTGGGCTAGACAGGATAGAAGCAGGAATGTGTACTTATTTGAAAGCTTTGAAATGTATCCAATGTCTGTTTTATAGCATATGCCACTAAACAGTAAGATGCAGGGTAATAAAGTAAAAAAAAAGAGACAGTGACCCTTTCTTGCTTATCTGTTAGAGAAATTTAGGAACTGGTAGTGGAAATGCTTTGAGAGCCATTAGAGAAAACACATCTCTCCAGAGGGGATAGCAGTTCACTTGGATAAAATTAATCCATTTTTTTTAAATGTGATAGAAGTAAGAAAGATATGGGGAAAGTTACAGGAAATGTTTGGAGGGATGACAAAGGTTAAAGTACTGCAGAAAAAGGGTAATCTCATATAACAGACAGCAACTGCAAAGTGCTCAAGGGGAAATAAGGGATTATTTGGAGAATATGCACAAGTTTATAAAGGTTGATGTTAAGCAACTATTTTTGATAACCAGAGTGCAAAAACATTTAGCACAAAGACTTGAGCATCACAAAGTCAAAAGGGTTGTTGGCAAACTTACAGAGCCTGTAACAAGAAAAATAACCTCAGACCCATGAAAAATTTGTGATATTTCAAACATTTTATGAAAACCTGCATAAAGCAGACAAAATATGGAAACAAGAAAATGCATAAATGGAAATAATTATGGAAGACTCAATAATGCTAAGGCTAGAAGCTGATGAAGCTCAGTAATGAATGGCTTAGACATGAAGAGGTGATATAAAAATAGTGATGAATAATGCCAAAACTGATGGATATGGATCAGTGTGGTTTTGTGGAAGGGAGGCTAACCCAAAGGGAAGTAGAATATGAGAAAACACTGCTATTGCTAGTGGGTCTTAATATATTAAAGGCATTCAGTGTTGTCTGTTTGGATTTTATGGGCAAGGCAATGGTAGCATTTGTGTTCTGTGATCAGATAGTAGCATTTGGAGAAAATATGGAGGGTCGTGGGTGAGTTTTAAGGGTAAGGGCTCCTCTCAAACAAGCACTGTTTGATCAGAGGAGCCAGACAAGGGGTATCTTCGATTCCCTTTGTTTTATATGTGGAGCCATAGGTAAAAAAAAGTGACACTCAAATTCAAGGATATAACTTTTACTGTATTCAAGAAAAATGCTTCATTCAGAGATATTATTTTGTGCTTGATAAATCCAAAAAATGGCATTTCAGTGTTGTGGAAAATTGAGTGCGTTTCAAATATTTTGGGGGTAAAAATAAATGAAAAACAAAGGCTGTAGAGATGAACTGTGTACCTATACATTATTTGGTTCAGCAGTAACCTTATTTATGGGGACATAATATGAATTGAGTGTATGGATTAAAAAGGATTTTATTATGGCACTAAAGATATGACGGAAGCAACTATACAAAAAGATAAAACAAAAATGAAGATGATGAAACCTCTTGATTATGAATATAGATAGTAAAAAGTGAAAATATTTCTAGTTTTATATACAAGTCAGACATATTTTTATCAACCAGCAAAGTTGTGAACCATAATTAATAAAGAGGTGAAAGGATTTATATGGGAGAACAGGTCAAGAGTTAGGGGTAAGTTGATTTTCCCCATAGAACAAGGTGATTATGGATTACCTGATTTGAAGGGATACTTTAGAGCTACACAGTTAAGGCTTGTATACATAACACAAGCAGAAGGCTATAAAATCAAATTGGAAGGGTTCATGATTAAAAGAAGTTGAGAAGTAAGGAGAGAATAGAATTTTGGATGCAGATCCTTAAGGAGAATAACAGCAGCCATACAGAATGTTATATTCATACAATGTCAGAAAGTATTCTTAAGAACTAAGTCAATGTGGGAATGATGGGAATGGAGAAAAAAGATTTTGCCAGTAGGGATGATGCAAGCAGGGGGTATAGAAAATGAGCAAGAGGTTGCTTGAATTTACTGGATGAAAAGTAAATGGCTAGGGTGCAATGAGGCCAAGCAGAAGTTTGGACTAAAGGTTAAATGCTGCATTTCCTGCCAGAGATTGATGGAGTATAGCCAAAAAGAAAGGGCTAGGGGAAGTGGTAGATGAAACACCAGAACCGATAACGTTTTTAAGACTAAAACAGAAGTTGCTATTAAAAAAGGGATAATTAGTTTATAATCGCCACAAAGCAAGAGGCTCTCCCGTTCGATTTTCGGCTGGAGCGCCTTCTGTGTGGAGTCTGCATGTCCTCCCCACGGTCGAGTGTCGTTCGAAAGGCATGCGTGAATGAGCGTGCCTTCATTGAAGGTTGGGCGTCGAGCTGGCACCTCAGCACCGTAAAAATCTGCTGCCAATCATTAGCGGACCAGAGTTCCGCTGTGGCGACCCCTAACTGAGAAAAGCTGAAAGAAGAATAAGAAGAACATTATTTAGCTGCAGTGCTGTTGTCTGACTGCATTTGATTTTTTACCATCTACCCACCCTATCCCTATTGTACTTTTAAATTTGGTGGCTTCTCAGCTGCGCACCCCTACTCTAAAACTGACTTTGGACACTCCTTCCAGTCTCATCTTATCTGCTTATTCTGCTGGACACAGAGATTAACTGGGGAAGATCCTTCCCTTAGACTTTAAAGCTTGAGTTATCTTCTGTTTCAGACTGTCCCACTCACTCAGTACACAGTGTACATTAAAAAAATGAATCCTTTTTTTCATCTTTTAAAATGTGTAACTTCTCTAGCTAGGCTACCAGTCACTGCTGAGTCTAGTAATTGCCTCTCAGGAATTAGTTTGCGAGTAGAGGGACATTATTTCATAGCATTCCTAGAGTGTAACAATAACTGGAATGCTTAAAATTTGCTTCTTAGAAGCCATCTTGGGATTAATGCCACTGCTTTGCTCCTGTTGAAAGAAGAAGCAGAGTGACATTGGTTTGTGCTTGTTTTTGATAGGGCAGTGTGTATGGGATTTCACTGAGTAGTCTGGTTGCAGTTTTGTTGAGAACCTCTATCCAGAGTATCTACTAAGAGTTGACAGTAGCAAGCTGACTGAACCAAAAAACATTTGGGTTAATATTACTTTTCAGATGGAGTGGGTGGAGAAGAGTGTCAGGAGTGATTTGTGACAGACAAGTACCAGTAAGAGTGAAAGGGAAAGTCTACAAGAGGGTAGTGAGACCAGCTGTGTTATATGGGTTGGAGACAGTGGCATTGACAAAAAGGCAGGAGTCCGAGCTTGACGTGGCAGAGTTAAAGATGTTAAGATTTGCACCGGGTGTGACGAGGATGGACAGGATTAGGAATAAGTATATTAGAGGGTCAGCCCAGGTTGGAAGGTTTGGAGACGAAGCCAGAGAGGCAAGATTACATTGGTTTGGACATGTGCTGAGGAGGGATGCAGAGTATATTGGGAAAAGATGCTAAGGATAAAGCTGCCAGGTAACAGGAAAAGAGGAAGGCCTAAGATAAGGTTTATGGATGTGGTGAGAAAGGGCATGCAGGTGGTTGGTGTGACAGAGCAAGATACAGAGGATAGGAAGAAATGGAAACAGTTGATCTGCTGTGGCGCGACCCCTTATGGGAACAGCCGAAAGAAGAAGAACATTACTTTTCAGGAAGCAGCTTCAGACTAGTGCTGCTCTCTTTCTTCTGGCGAGAGAAGGAACAAAGTGGACTTTAAATCATTTTAGATCACTGTTGTTTTTGCCACTGCATTTAAACTAATGAATAATGAAATTCCTGTCTGTTTTAAGTGGTTGCTAACTGAGTTACTGTAAGTTGATTATTTCTTGTAATTTCATCCTGGATTACTGTTTAAGATGAAGTACCTCTAGACTGTTTCAGTGATTTAAAGTTGTAAGGGTTAGGTCTCCTCACTAGTGGCAGTGGAGAGTAGTCTGATCTCATGCCGAAAATCAGTGAAGAGACCTTTAGAGTGTGTTTATTATGATTGGCCATAGGGCTGTTTTGCTTGATTGCTGGTTTTCTGAGCCTGTATAAAGGTGTCACATTTGCACGAGGCTTGGCATCACTCATATATGGTTAGTATGTGAGCGATGCAGTTACACAATGTCACTGGAGGCAAGGCTGTCACATATAAGCACTTAAAATACCAAACAAGTTGTCAGAAATGCACACTGCACACATCACACATTGTAGAGACCAGACATATTGACTCGGATATGCTAAGGCTTTTAAATGTAGTCTTCCTAAACCCAGAAGGCCTCCCTGGCATTGCACATACAGTAATTATCCTCAGTAATCTCAATAGCACTCTACCAAAACAAGCACCATGACAACTGCAGCCACATTTCAAGACACCTCAATTTCTGTCCATAAGGCAAGTCGAGCTGCGGTAGCGTTGTCGCCTCACAGTAAGACGCTGTCCGGTACGATTCTCAGCTAGAACATCTTCTGCGTGGAGACATGCGTGAATGGGCGTTCCTGCGTTGAAGGTTGTGGGTCAGGCTTGGCAAGCCGGTACGTAAAAATCAACTGCCAATCATTAGCAGACCGGAGTTCCGCTGTGGCGACCACTAACCGGGAAAAGCCGAAAGACACAAACAAAAGGCAAGTCAACACACAAACCAATATTTTGGTTATAGGAGACTTCATTGTGAGACACACTGATGTCCCACTCACCAGGATTAGTAAGGAGAAAGTCACTATTACTTGCTTGTCATGGCCAGGATCTGCCAGATCACTGACACACACTGATTGTTGGACCACAAATACAGGTATGACTCACTTATAGTCCACGTGGGTATTAATTGCCTGATATGCACCTCCTTGGCCTATATTAAGGGAGACGATGGAGGTTTCAGACTGTGTACACAAGGCCAGTATGAGCCCAGCACTGAGCAGCATTCTACTTTCTTTAAGGATGATGTCACAATGTCAGCATAAGATAACTGACTTTTATAATTGGCTTAGATGTCCTTCAAGGATGCATCTGCAGTCCTTACAAATGGGTTGTCCTGTCGTCAGGCAGCCCTTCGGTCGGCCGGATTCCAAAGTCTGGGTCTGGCCTCGGCTGATGTCGCACTTCACCCGACGTCATAGCTGCAGTTATTCGGGTGTAAAGGTATCAGCCGACGCCATCTTCCTCAGTCTTTCTTGCCGCATGGCGCCCAAAGCAGAAGCTGTTCGCAAGTGCCGGTCGGTCAGAACCAGAGATTACTACTACCGAAGACTTCAAAAAAGCTAAGTACCCCGTTGGGGACTCTTTCTTGCCTCAGCCGATGTCAGAAAAAGTGAATAACTGTTTAACTTGTGGGAAAAAAATACCTCATAAAGATTTCCACTCTTACTGCTTACCTTGTCTAGGCCCAGACCACGACGTAGCAGCTTGTCTAGCCTGTGCTTCTTTCAACCGGCGGACGCTTAGATGCCGGTCGGAATTTGCAGAACAGTTTTTCGGCCCCGATTTTGCTTACATTATGCCGTTGGATACTCCGACTACGCAAATATCTAAAAAAAACGCAAGGAAAAGGACCAACACTCGTGGTCCGCGGTTTCGGCCGAAACCGCGGTTAAGCCAACCGCGAGTGTCTCGGTTTCGGCTGAAACCGAGTCCACGGTTCTTCCTTCGGCCGAAAGCATTCCTCCTACCGAGGCCTCATCCAGCATGGTGGAATCTGCTTCTGAAATACCACCTGCTCTTGCAGGTTCACAGGATTTATCTGATACTATCCCTTTGGATATTTCTACTCCTGCACGTGGAGCTGCTAGGCCACCTGCATCCATGTCGATTAAGGCCTTTGCCAGGGCTAAAGCAGCAAAATCTACCAAAACTGTGCCTGCTAAGCCCCCCTCCCACAGGCCTAGCTCTAGTACACGAATGCTTAGTCTTGCAGAGGATCTCATTTCTTTGATCCGGGGATCCCAACCTCACCCAGACAGGGCCTCTCACCCACCTCCAGAGAAGAGGCCTAGAGCAGAGCCCCCTGAGCCAGTTTCTACAGATGACTCATCTGATGAATCAGATAATTCTAACCCTCCAGAGGGCCCTTTTTCTCCTTATGAGGACTCTGATGCAGAAGAGTCCATTCCTTCTGCCTCTCCGCCTGAGGAATTTTCCTTTGGGGAAACCTTGCATGCTATGAGGGAACAATTTCAGTGGCAGGGCCAGGATTTTACAGACTCTAGGAAAAGGCTTAGAACCTTTCTGCATTTGCCACAGCATAGGCCTTTAGCCATTCCTCCAGTACTTACTGTTGTGGATGATGCATTTAATGATGCTTGTACTGCTCCTGATTCTCTTCCTCCGGCCCCTGCTAAGCCCGATAGGTACTACAGGGTTCCGGACACACATTATCATTTATATAAGGCTCCTCTTGCAGATCCCGAAACTATCTCCCAGGGACCCAAGGCTGTAGCAGCTACCTCTGCCATGAACCCCCTTCCCTCTGAAAGGGAATCTAGGGCCTTAGAGAGATGGGGTAAAAAAGTTTACACTTCTGCTACTCTTTCAGCTAAAGCCTTGAACTGTCAGTTCCACATGATTCAGTATCAGGAATTTATGTTAGACCAGTTAACTAAAAATCTGTCCTCGGATGAACCATTAGACAAAAAAATCTGTTCAGGAAATGGTACATAACATTCAGCAGGTCAGTAATCATTCTTTAAAATGCGGCTATGATGCACTGGAGGCTTCCTTTAGATCAGCCATGACTGGTACAGTGATCAGAAGACATGCATGGTTAAAAGAGCAGTCCTTACCAGACCATGTTAAATCAAAGCTCCTAGATGCTCCGATGGATAAGCTCAATTTGTTTGGCTCCCCTGCACAACAGGTGCTCAAGAAGGTGGAAGAGAAGGCGAAATCTGTCCAGACAGTCAAGGATTTCTTGCAGGTCCAGCCTCCAAGGTTTAGCAGGAACTGGCCTTCCAAGAATTGGTCCTTTCCAGACACCCCCAGAGCTCAGAGAGGCAGGAATATGCGCTCAAGAGGCAGGGGTCAATCCAGAGGTGCCTACAGGGGACGTCAGTGGCAGGCTAACAACCAGCAAGGTACAGCCACAGATCCAGCCACCACCACAGGACAATCACAGTGACTTGGCTCTGGCACCGCCTACCAGGGAACAACTGGAAGCACCCTTAGGCGGGAAGCTAGCCTTATTTTCAGTAAACTGGCATTACATCGCAGGAGACAAATGGATTTTACATACAATAGACCAAGGTTACAGGTTTCACTTCCATACTCTACCAAGGAAGAGAGGAATGCCAAACCTACCGCCAAATCAGAAAACAGAAGCTCTAAAACAAATAACTCACTTACTAAGGATGAGAGCTGTAGAAAGGGTACCATCTATGGAGCAAGGACAAGGATTTTACTCCAGACTCTTCCTGGTACCAAGAAAAGAAAACCAATGGAGACCTATTCTCGACCTGTCCGCTTTAAACACATACCTCATTGTACCAAAATTCAAAATGCTGACCCTACAGCAACTTCTTCCCATGCTGGGCAAGGAGTTTTGGCTGGTAACTCTAGGTCTCAAGGAGGCATACCTGCACGTCCCCATACGACCAAATTGCAGAAGATACCTCAGATTTCTTGCAGGATCAGAGCATTATCAATTCTCAGCATTGCCCTTTGGCTTATCTACTGCGCCCAGAGTATTCACGAAATGCCTGGCATCAGTAATTGCTCATTGCAGACTTCAGGGAATTCAAATTTACCCTTACCTGGACGACTGCCTGTTACAAGCGGACAACAAAAACAAACTAACAAAGGACTTGGAAAGGGTCATTCATCTTCTGCAAGCCCTGGGATACACAGTCAATATAAAAAAGTCAAGGCTGATACCATCCCAAAGGATAACCTTTTTGGATGCAGAGCTGGACACATCAAAGCAGATGGCATTCCTAACAGTAGAAAAACAGGAGCAACTCCCTCTCTACTTCATGGCATTAACAAAGCAGAACCAGCTAACAGCAAGAAAAGTCCTGCAAGCCCTGGGTTACCTGGCATCCTGCATAATATTGATTCCACATGCCAGACTACACATGAGAAAACTACAGTGGTACCTGAGGAATTTATGGTCTCAGCACAAGCACAGCCTAGAAACACAAATTCCAATAATTCCATGCCTGAAGCAAGAATTCCACTGGTGGGCTCAGGCTGGTCAATTAAACAAAGGGCTGCCCTTCCACAGCACTCAACCAAGCCAGACCATCACAACGGACGCCTCAGACCTCGGTTGGGGGGCGCACATGCTGGACAAGTGCATACAAGGCTTATGGACTCCAGACCAGCTGCACCTACACATAAATCAAAAAGAAATGCTGGCAGTAAAACTGGCAATCCAGAAATTCAGACCATTCCTTCAACAGGGTCAACTGTTGATAAGGACGGACAACACCACAGTTATGTGGTACATCAACAAGCAGGGAGGCACACATTCATACCCTTTATGCCGGATGGCAATGGACCTATGGAATGTGGCCCTGAGCTTCAACATTCAGTTACACGCAATTTTTGTGCCAGGGAAAGAAAATATTCTAGCAGACATCCTAAGCAGAACTACCACGGATGCCCACGAATGGATGCTGCATCCGGACATCTTCAAAACCATTACAGGAAAATGGGGTCTACCAGAAATAGACTTATTTGCATCCCCACACAATCACCAACTGAAGAAATTCTGCACGAGGACATACCACCCCCTTGCTTGGAAAGTGGACTCCCTATCTTTCAGTTGGAAAAACCTGACAGCATATGCATTCCCACCTCTTCCTTTGATGCACAAGGTGCTACTGAAGATCAAAGAAGACCGTCCAAGGATCATCCTGATAGCTCCAGACTGGCCAAGACAACATTGGTACCCGTTACTGAGGAGTATGTCTCGGGAAGAAACATGGCCTCTGCCCCTAGTTCCCTTGCTGCTAACACAGAACAACTTCAAAACCCTGCATCCAAACCTGAAAACACTGCAGCTGGCTGCCTGGAACATTGCTTAAGAACAAATAAACCAGAATTATCTCAAAGGGTTAAAGACATTATCTTGGAGGCTCGCAGACCCTCAACAAGAAAAAATTATTCAGCAAAATGGAAAAGATATCATATTTGGAGTACTGCAAAAGGAGAAAATGTGTCACTGGTGAACATAGCTAACATCCCGGAATACTTGGCAGAGCTCTTCCACAATGGCCTGTCCTATTCTTCCATTAAGATTCATGCATCTGCAATTTCAGCAGAATACAACTTGGATCCTCCAGTCTTCTCACATCCTCTGCTCAGGCAGTTTCTGAGAGGAATTAAAAATGTAAAACCACCAAGAAAGCCACCATTGCCAGCATGGGACTTGAACTTTGTGCTAGAAAAATTGACACTACCTCCTTTCGAGCCAGCAGCAACAGCAGAATTACAGTACTTATCATGGAAAACTGCTTTCCTGCTTGCAATCACTTCAGCACGAAGGGTTTCTGAACTACAGGCATTAATGCCAGTACAGCCCTTCCTGATTTTCCATCAAGATAGAGTGTCCATGAGAACTAATCCTACTTTTATGCCAAAGGTGGTCTCCAGGGTATCTTTGAACCAAGCTATCCACCTGCCTACATTCTTCCCCAACCCACAGAACAGGGGAGAAAGACTGTTGCATACCTTGGATGTACATAGACAATTACGCTACTACCTGGACAGGACCAAGAATAATAGAAAGACTGACCAGCTGCTGGTAGCATATGCAACAGGAATGGAAGGAAAAGCAATTTCGAAACAGACAATCTCTAAGTGGATAGGAAATTGCATTAGATTTTGTTACTCTTACCATGGAAAGAAAACTCCAGAAGACATCAGACCTCACTCTACAAGGGCTACAGCCACTACCACAGCCTTTTTACGAGGAGTGGCTACCAAAGACATTTTAGAGGCTGCTACTTGGAGCTCCGTGCATACATTTGCCAAGCATTATAATTTACCCTTATACTCCAGATCCCGAGCAGGTTTTGCCACTGCTGTTTTGCAAGGGATCTTAACTACACCATAATCTAATTACTCCTCCTCCCCCAGTTTGGCTATGGTATTCTACCCATTTGTAAGGACTGCAGATGCATCCTTGAAGGACATAGTACAGTTTTGTACCTACCATAAATGTAGATGTCCGATAGGCATGCATCTGCAGTCAGGATTACCCTCCCTCCTTCCCCTCTGAGGTACTCCTAGGGTATTTACCCCTCATTTAGCTAGCTGGGGGAATCTATTATGGTGTATTTGTTTGTATATATGTATATACATGTTTATTTTTATTTTGCTCTCTCTTATTTGGAAACTTTTGCAATTATCCAAATTTGCCTTCCTAGAGGGCACCTGACATCTGGGGCAAGAAACACTGAGGAAGATGGCGTCGGCTGATACCTTTATACCCGAATAACTGCAGCTATGACGTCGGGTGAAGTGCGACATCAGCCGAGGCCAGACCCAGACTTTGGAATCCGGCTGACCGAAGGGCTGCCTGACGACAGGACAACCCATTTGTAAGGACTGCAGATGCATGCCTATCGGACATCTACATTTATGGTAGGTACAAAACTGTACTTTTTTGGTGTCATTCAGAGGGGTACAATATTTGTCATCCTGGGAGTATATGGTTGACAGACTTCACTGCATTGCCAGAGCTTGGGGATGGTCTGCATCTGTCCCATCTATGCATTTGAATATAGACTCATACCTTGTTTAACCCTGCTGTAGTTCCTTTTTTAGGCATTGCCAACCTGATAAACCTTCCAATACATTAAAACAAACCTAAGAAAAATCTACAGGTGTTACTGCTCAGTGCTAGGAGTCTAAACAGGAAACTCTACTCCCTGGAAGCTTTCCTCACCTTGGAGAATGTAGGCATCTCCGAAATCAGTGAGACATGGTTTAAAGCTGTGGGGAACACACCAACAGCACAGAACTATAATGCCTACCATGCATTTAGACCAGCTACAGCACAGGACGGGACATATGGTGGAGGCATATCGGTTTACATCAAAAACAAACCTCAAGGCTGTTCGAACAGTTTAATTCACTTATGCTTCTTTATTTCCAAATTACCATAAGCAAAGTTCAATAACATATCCTTGCAAGCTGTAGGTCCCCCTGTCTGACCCAAGAACCCCACAACACATTTAAATATACTGGAGAACTCCCAATTCAAACCAAAATCATATTCATGAGCAATTTTAATTACCCCACTATAAACTGGGAATCATACACAACCTCATACAGGCAAGCCCAGAGATTCCTGGAGTTTGTAAACCGAAACATACTGAATTGGCTAGTCCATATGCTTACTAGGAGTGTTAACATCATTGACCCAATCCTCTAAAGCATGGGAGAAGTTTGCACCTAACTCCCTCCCTCACCTTGTATAATGTCCTCACTGGTCAGGTCAGACCATAAAGCTGTCTGCTGCTGCTTCTTCTTTCGGCTTTTCCTGGTTAGGGGTCGCCACAGCGGATCACCTGTCCTCTCATGATTGGCAGCAGAGTTTTACAGTCTCAAGTTGCCAGCCCAGAGCCCAACCTTCCACA